>NW_009933688.1:1753-3224 GCF_000696875.1 Nestor notabilis | reverse complement strand
TGCTATCCCATAAAGAATGTAGATTTGTGACGTTGAATGGGGGAAGATCATTTACCATTAGCGACTCTTATTTAAAGGATCCGTACGAGTTATTTATTGTGTAAGCACAGACTGCAAGCGCCAGCCCGAGGGGACATGCTCCAGCCTCGGCACAGCTCCTGCTCCTGGACAGGCATCCATCCGGCAGCAGCACCACGCCTTGGCCACCCTCGCGCTATAAAACTTCCAGCCTCTGGATGAAGTCCACCTTGTGCTCGGAGGGAAGGAAAGACTCCAGCACTCCTGCAAGCATGGCTGCAGGAAAACCTCCTTCCCCTCTCCGGCATCCCTGGGGACACAACCCCTCCTCCACGGGCTGCAGCCATGGGCTGAGCGTCCTGGGACCCCAGGCCATTTGCCCCACTGGGATGTGCTGCAGTCTGGGAGCCCTCCATCACTGCTGGGACATGCTGTGACTCACGTATCCACCCACTGCAGTGGGGCTACAAGAGCTTTCTGAACATAAAGGCACACATGGGGACCCAGGACTGGGACCAATAAAGCCTGGAGCTCCCTGCCACACGATGGCTGGGTACAGGGCAGCCTGGGTGTCCCTGCACTGGGGACACAGCTGGGAGGCACAGGAGTGCCCAAGCCCACACATCACAGCTGGGACTCACCCCGCCTGCCAAGCAGCTCATGCTGTTTCAGTCATTACCAGGAGGCACAGGGACCAATTCGGCTCTGGGAGCGAGAGTAGGAGGCTCCAGCTGCAAATGGTGTGACGCCTTGACAGGTTCAACTGCCAAGGCTTTGGGACACGGTATGCATCAGAGAGAGGTCACATCTTCCCCCATCCCTCCATATGCCCATGCTCCGCAACCTCTCCTGCTCCAGGTTCACCCCTTTGCTCCAGGCAAGGGAGATGTGACAGAGATGCTCCTTTCTGCTGACAGCCCTTGGTGTCTCAAAGGCTGGGTTGGAGGGCTGAGCAAGGGACAGTGGGGTGAAGGCTGCGGGAGCCCTGGGCTCCCCTTCTTTGGGCCATGACCTGTGGGTCAGCTGGTACTAACTATCCTTATGCTTGAAGCCTGCTCCAGTGCAGGGTGCTGGCACACCAGAGCTCAGACCTGTAAGCAGCTGAGGCAGGCAGGCCAGCTGGTCCTGCACGGTCACCTGCTGAGGAACCAGGTCCTGGCGACTGTCCTGATGGTCACCTTTTGCTGCCACACAGCACGGCACACACCACACACCATATCCACGCTGTGGGAAGCTTGTTCCCAGTCCTCTGTGCCTGAGCTCTGCCCTGCCAGCCTCGCAAGCGCGGCTCAGCACACACCAAATCCCATTGCCACGCCGTGCCGCTGCCTGGCACAAGGCTGAGCTCACTGCTTCCCCCACAAGCCAAAGCAAGCAGGATTCCCCAGGAGGACCCCGGGGCTGGAGCCAGCATGGTCGAGCCACGTGCAGGACTGTCCAGCAACC
This sequence comes from Nestor notabilis, assembly GCF_000696875.1. NCBI lineage: Eukaryota > Metazoa > Chordata > Aves > Psittaciformes > Psittacidae > Nestor > Nestor notabilis. Next base: position 1,760 of record NW_009933688.1, on the reverse strand, counting down.
GCGCTCC
>NW_009933688.1:1211-1735 GCF_000696875.1 Nestor notabilis | reverse complement strand
TGGCAAACTCCAGCAGCTGGCACAGAGCAGTCACAGAGCCCAGCAAAACTCTGGGAGGAGCAGGGCTATCCCCCCCGCTGCCCCAGCTCCTTCCCAATCCACTGCAGTGCCCCATGCCACTACCCTGTACAGGGCAACCCCCCCGAAACGGTGATTTCCCCGGGACAACATCGCCCTGTGCAGTGAGCTGGCGTTGTACCGATGGGCGAGAAATGAAACAAGACATGCTGCATCAGCCATTACCAGCCCCACGGAGCCTCCTCTTCCCCCACAGCATCCCGCACAGCCCATGGCATCGCATCCCCCTCCCTGGCACGAAGCGGGCTCCGGCTGGAAGCACTGCTCCTGGGAGCACGTAGCCCCGGGCAGCCGTAGAGGAGAGGCGGCTCATTTCCAGAGTCATTACGGTCTGAAAAGGGTCCCATCAGGTATTCCGCCCGTTCAGCACATTTATTTTCCCAAACCACAGCGGGGATTTGTGATTTCAGGCTCAATATTAGTGGGAGCTGCACACTGGCGGGGGC
>NW_009933688.1:0-1075 GCF_000696875.1 Nestor notabilis | reverse complement strand
CCCCGCCAGCAAGCCCTTGCTGCGGGTGGACAGCATCAGGCAGCCCCCCAACTCACTCCCGCTCATGTGCCTCTGGAGCGGGTCCACTTGGCATGTGTGTGCACACATGTGTGCAATGCTGGCAGCCTCCAGATTCACACCCATCCCAGCACCAACCCTCTTAAATGCAGGAAGGCTCCCCAATGTGCAATGGTATCTCTGCCTGACCCCCCCAGCCACTCTCCCTGTGCAAAGCATCTTGCAACAGAGCACCTCAACCCAGAGGGAACCACAGGCTGGAGCAGAGCACTACATCACAGCTTTCCTACTGCAGCTTTCCCACTCAATATCTACCCTGGGGACTGCTGAGCCCTGCTGCCCTGCTGCTGCTGCATCTCCTGCGTGAGAGCCCCTCCAGCACAGACCTGCTGACAGCCCAGTCCTGCAGCACATATCCCTACCGAGAGCTCCCACGGAGGATCCTTTCTCTCTCTCCATGTGAAACTTGGAGGGAAACTCAGAGAGATGCAAACTTGAGCAGCTGGAGCGAGCCAGGGAGCCCTGCTCTGGCGAGGCACAGCCAGGTGCATGCTCCCTGCACTGGCAGGGACCCCAGTGAAGCTGAGCTAGGTGTGCACTCACCACAGAAAAATCACGGGATGAGCAGTTCTCGCCGCTGAAGTTGCAGCTCTTGAGCATGTCATCAAGCTGGTGGCCGGTGCGGTTGACAATGTCAGCCATGTCAGGGTCAGGGTAGAGGAGGTCCGTGGCCTTGTGGCCATCGCGGTCCTTGGGGGGAAGCCCAGTCATGTTGGCCAAGTGGAAGATGTCAGCATCAGTGAGCGCTGAGTGCCGGTAGCGATTGATGTTGCAGATGGTGATGGCGGGGAAGACCATCTCGCGGATGGCCTCCTCATCCAGGGCCATGACGTGGGGGTGCTCCAGATAGAGCAGCGCTGACTTGGCTGCCTGGTAGAGGAAGAAGGCGAGCGAGGCCAGGAAGGCAAGTGCCCAGAGGGTTTGGCGCACGCCCAGCTGCCCTGACCTGCAGATGTGTCCCAGGCCGTGCAGCGTGCTGGTGCTGGCAAAGGCAGCC
>NW_009933687.1:764-979 GCF_000696875.1 Nestor notabilis | reverse complement strand
CTGTGCTTGTGGGGGTGCGGGAGGGATGGTGGCTCACGGGGGTGCTATGGGGGGTGCCACGGCAGCGCCCCAGCAGCTCTGTGCAGAGCAGAAGCATGGAACAAGTGAGTGTTTCCAGATACGTGAAGGCTTCAGCTTCCCGAAGTAACCCCTGGTGCTGCAATTGGGACCTGAGCCCTGAGCCAGGGGCAGCCCAGCCCCGGGGGATGCTCTCT
>NW_009933687.1:0-263 GCF_000696875.1 Nestor notabilis | reverse complement strand
CAGGACAGTGCGTGGGGCTGCCTGTGGCGCTCCCACTGCCTGAGGCTGGGACCAGCTAAACCCCATCAGGCAGGAGCCGTGCCAAGGGACCGGGATGTGCCGTGGGGATGCACATGCCCGGTGCTGGGACCTGGGGCAGGTCCATGGGGGTCCTGAGCTGGGGACCCCAGTGAACTATCCCTGAAAGATGGGAGAGCAGCAGCTGGGTCCCTCTGTGGTGCTGCAGGTGGAGGCACAGGGCATGGAGGGGGATGGTGGCAGAG
>NW_009933686.1:0-30003 GCF_000696875.1 Nestor notabilis | reverse complement strand
TAAATTAAATTAAATTAATAAAATCCCACAGAGTCTTATCTTACTAGTGTACTTGCAGATGAGGTACTTTGGGTTCTTTCCACAGAACTGAGATTGATGGAACTCTTGATTCATATAAAATGCTGAAGATAAACTGCATTCTGAAGCATGATATGACCTTTTAACTGAGAGCATGTTTGATGATTTTATTTTAATCTTCAAGACAATTTGGATTTACAATAGTAGCTGTACAGTTAGATCAGCCAGCTGGTCTCTGAATGTATTCAATATGATCATTTTTAACTACTTTGACAAGTTCAGGATTATTTCATTTCTTTCTGTTAACGGGACTTCCTCTAGCACATGCAAATACGCTCATTTGCTTATCTGTATTTGCAGACTGCCTTAAATAGGGATTAAGGAATGTGTATAGTGGGTTCCCACAAGGAATTTAGTTTGATCACTGAAGTTCAGGGTTAGCTTTATAAAATAATGATTGAAGATTGTCTTACATGCACTGCTAGGAAATTGAAAAGATCTAAAATCAAAAATCCTGTACAATAGTCAATACAAACACATATCTATATGGCGTATTTGTGTTACTTAATTTGAAAAAGTTAAGTGCAAAACTTCTAAAATATTTATTGCAGTTTTTAGCTAATGTATTTAAATTACACAAATTACAGTCATCTCTTATTGAGTCCTAACATGCAGCTGGCATGACCTAATTGCACAACTAATTTATTATGTATTGTACCCTAGCATGGATTTAAAACACTATCAATCAGTAGGGTTATAAAACTGGGGGTTTTGCTTCGACATATATCTGGTTTTTATGGATGAGGTGTACCCTTTATGATATACTAAAATATTTAGAGTAGAACTCATGAATATGTTTATGACATTCAAGAATTTACTAGTTGTCATTTATTCCTTGTGTGAAATTCGTATTTTATAATGAAAAAAAAATATAAGAAGGTGCAGGCACTAATTGATTTACACAATCAAATTGCTAGGGCAGAATTCTTATGTATCACCACGACATTTAAGATATAATAAAAAATTCCCGTTATTTAGTTGTAAATCTTTCAATTTAATCTTCTGAAGTGATTTTTATTGGCAGTGTTTGGAAGCTGACCTTTACCTGCATGACACTTTCAACAAGAAATATCATGAAGGTTTTCAAATTATTTTTACAGCAAATTAATAGTTGACAGAATTTATTTTGGTCCATTTAAGGAAACCCAAATACTACATAAAAACCCTGCTATAATAGAGGTGTTTGACGCTTCAGAGCACTCCTGAAAAGGAATTTAATTTCTCTCAGCTCGTAAAGGAATATGAGTAATAAGGGACAAACTGTGCCACTTGACGTATTTTAACTTGATCTTCACTTGGGAATGCATATACTTACCATAATGGAACAGCTGAGGCCTAAGATGCTGTTCAGCATGAGGCATCAGGACGTACCTCCAGGTACTTCATCCTCACAAAGAGAGCACTGACTAGGAAAAACAATAAAAATTAGCTCATGTAAATACTTATGTGAATTCACTTGAGGGAAAAAAAAACCAAAACAACTAAGGTAGAATGCACCCAAAGCAAGGCTGTCAAGAAGGGTCTAACTCCATGTTTGTCCCTGTACATCTTTCCAAGCCTGAGAGCTTTTCCAGAAAACTTTTGTCAGTGATGAAAGTAAAGGATCTAATTCTGGGCCAGAAAGATCAATTGCCTGGGATTCATTCTTTCTTGCTGTGTTTACTCTAGACCTCTTCAGATGAGTGATTCATCCTATCCTCCATCCATAGCTGGTAGAAAAAGTGGGCACTTTTAGGGTACAATTCGTCTTGTTTTGAAATAGGCATCTAAAATAACAAATGAGTCTCACTCTGAAAACCACAGTGCTATCCACTGAGTACAAAGGACCTAAGCTCGGATGTAGACATTTATATTTAAGTGAGCTGAATCTCAGTCCTTATGTTTATTTAAGGGGGAAAACATTAATGAAGGTTTAGTACAAAACCTCCTGGGTCATACATTTCTTTCATAAAACAATGGAATTATCTAGTGCAACATTGTGTAGACAATAAAATAGGCTTTTTAAAGTGTGTTAATAATAAGAGAAGGTCAAAGGGAAATATTGGACCCATGCTTGATGAAGATGGTCACCTGACAAATATGGATTAAGAAAAAGCAAGGCATTCAATGGGGGTTTTTGCCTCAGTCTTTAGTATTAATGATAGACCTTGGGCTTCCAAGCACTCTTATGTTGGAGGATCATGACTGAAGGATGTTTGACTTTCCATTTCTGGACACTGAAATCATAAGTGACCAATTTTATCATCTGAATGTCCATAGGATCTTATGGGATTCACCCCAGAGTACCGAAGGAGCTAGCAGATATGGCAGGACCCCTCTCCACCATCTACCAAAGATGACTTGGGAGTCTGGGGAGGTCCCTGCTGACTGGAAGGTAGCCAATTTACAAGAAGAGCATAAAGGAAGACCTGAGAAACTACATAACTGTGTAACCTCAGTTCATGGAAAATTATGGAGAAGATCATCCTGGGTGCTACTGAAAGGCATATAAAGGACAATATAATCCTCAGGCACAGTCGACATGGGTTCACAAAGGGAAAGTCCTGTTTAACAAATTTGATATCCTTCTACAATAAAGTCACCTGCACCCTAGTGCATGAAGGGGAGGCAGTGGATATATTTTTTCTGGATTTTAGTAAAGCTTGTGATACTGTCCATAGCAGCATCCTTCTGGACATGTGAAATGAGCTGGTTCATGGTGTGCTGGGTGAAAAACTGGCTGAAGGGCAAGCTCAAAGGACTGTAGTGGATGGGGCTGCATCTTGCTGGTAATCAGTTGCCAGCAGTGTTCCTCAGGGCTCAGTTCTAGGGCCAGTTCTGTTTAATGTATTTATCACCAATATGAATGCAGGAGTTGAATACATAATTAGCAAGTTTGCTGATGATACCAAACTGGGAAGTGCAGTTGACTGTCTTGAGGGACAAGTTGCCTTGCAAAGGGATCTACATAGACTGTAGCATGGGGTAATGATTAAAGAGATGAAATTTAACAAGGCCAAATGCAGGATGAAGTAACACTAGCCACAAGTATAAATTGGAGCAGAATGGCTGGAGAGCAGCCCTGCAGAAAGGAATCTGGGGCTGCTGGCTGACAGCAGGCTTAGTAGAGCTCAGCAGTGTGTCTTGGCAGCTGAGAGGGCAAACCACATCCCAGAGTACATCAAACACAGCATAGCCAGCTGGTCAAAAGAAGTGATTATCCCACTGTGGTCAGCATTGGTACGGCTTTACCTTGAGTACTGCATGTAGTTCTGGGCCCCACCATTTAAGAAAGATGTGAAGGCCCTTGAATGCATTCAGAGGAGGGCAACAAAACTGGTGAAAGGGCTGGAAGGCATGTGGCTGGAAGGAATGTCCTGTGAGGAGCAGTTGAGGATTTTGGGCTTCTCTAGTTTGGAGAAAAGGAGCCTGAGGGATGACCTTATTGTTCTCTACAGCTTTCTGAGGAGGGAAGTGGAGAGGGAGGTGCTGAGCTCTTCTCCCTGGTATCCAGTGACAGAGTGTGTGGGAATGGTTCAAAGCTGTGCCAGGGGAGGATCAAAATAAATATTAGGAAGCATTTCTTTACCAAAAGAGTGGTCAAACACTGGAACAGGCTTCCAAGAGAGGTCACCAAAGTCTCAGACCTGTTAGCGTTTAAGAGGCATATGAACAATGCCTTTAATAGCATTTTAACTTTTGATCAGTGCTAGATTGGTCAGGCAGTTGGACTAGATGATCACTGTATGTACCTTCCAACTGAAATGATTCTACTGTGTTCTATTCAATGTCCCAAGGTTCTCCTTTGCAATACTTCTGGTTTAGATGTCATTTTTCATTCTCTCACAAAGAAGTTCAGGTGCTATTTTGATTTAACTCTTTGGTCAATATGATTAGGTAGTATGTATTTTTAGGATATACTCGTGCTTTCTCTCATTTACATCAGTGCACAACTCCTGGTTTATTGCATTTAAATAATCCTTCACACATCTGTTATTTCCTCTGAAGTATTGATATGACTGTTCAATAGTCAGCATGTAATACGATTCTGAAAAAGAAAATGGCACTTTTTTGGCTTAGCACAGCAAGCACAAAGTTTGTGTGAAGCAAGTCCTTTACTTTTTAGTAATTATAAATGGTAGAATTATAAGATTTCTTTATTCTAATTGATTTTTTGAAAAAAGTGCTGGTTGTGGCATTCTCTATGAAGAATAACTCCATTTATAGAAATGTTTTAAGCCTAACATCAGTGATCATAAACCCGTCTCCCTTTGGCTTTACTGCTTAGTAAATATCAAGAATTTTACTTGAAATTTAATGTTGTAGACCAATGTCGTGGTTTAAGCCCAGCCGGCAACTTGGAACCACGCAGCCGCTCGCTCACTCCCCCCCTTTTCCTTCCTCCCCCCGCTCCCGGAGGGATGGGGAGGAGAATTGGAGGAATGTAACTCCCACGAGTTGAGATAACAGCTCTCCAGTAACTAAGGTATAATACAAACCACTACTGCTACCAATAATAATGATAAGAGGAATAACAAGGGAAAAGGACACAACCGCTCACCACCCGCCGACCGATACCCAGCCCGACCCGAGCAGCGATCTGGGCCTTCCAGGTAACTCCCCCCAGTTTCTATACTGGGCATGACGTGCTGTGGTATGGAATACCCCTTTGGCCAGTTTGGGTCAGGTGTCCTGCCTCTGCTTCCTCCTGGCTTCCCCTCCTCTCTGGCAAAGCATGAGACTGAGAAAGTCCTTGGTCAGAGTAAACATTACTGAGCAACAACTAAAAACATCGGTGTTATCAGCATTGTTCCCAGACTGAAAGTCAAAAACACAGCACTGCACCAGCTACTAAGAAGGAGAAAAAATGACTGCTGTAGCTGAACCCAGGACAACCAACTAATGGAGAAAACAGCTAAGGTATATTCAGGCTAGATATACCACATTGCATCAGCAGCAAAATACCACATAACTCGAATGAAAACAGGTATGCAGACCTTGTCACCCTTGTTTGCAGAAATACATAATACATAAAGTACTTCTGCTTATTGGAACTAAAATAATTTTTTATGCATGTTACTTTGAATTCTACTAATGTCAACTGTAAAGAGAAGGAAAGTTAAAATCCTTTGTCTTGGTTTAGTTCAACACACATTAGGGTGTTCACTCTAACTCCAAAAGAGCTATCAGAGTCTCTGTATTCACACTTTAGAAATACTTCATCTGATGCATCTAATATCTCTCATGGATGAAACCAAACAACTGCAAAACAGAATAAACTCCCAGACAGGCAATAAAGGACAGAAACACCTGGTTAGCAATAGGGGGAACACTTTCCACTGAACAACCACACCATCAATGACCTCTCACTCCTGAACTTCCAGGAAGAGCAATAAGCTGAAAACAACTTCAACCTCAGAAGAAAAGGCTGTGAACTACAATTCTTTATTCCACTGGATATCAAAAATATTAGATTTAGTAGAAATACTGGTTTCATAGCATGTTATTATTTGTGCTGCTTCCAGCTACATGAGGTTATGATGTGTGTCTGTTTCACAGTGATCCAAACATTGTTTTTTGACTTTTGCCGTTATGTCTCATAGATACCGAACATTTTCTTTTTGGATTGTCTTATCAACATAGCTAAGTTAAACTGAGAGCAATTATTCCCAGCCTATATTTAGTTTGAACTGTGTTGCTTCTACACCTGACCTATATCTGGAGGGCTTATGTGCCTGAAACCTTATCTTTTTCCTTACATCTACAGCCATGGGTCTAGTAAAGGATACTACTACTTTATATAGCTCATTCCTTCTCGATATCTAGAGACTTATCACTGCTACACTGCTGTTGCAAAACACAGTTATTCCACATTTTAGAAGTGGAAATAAAATATAAAAAAATCAGAGGGATTGTTATGGTGGATTTTCTGGTAAAGCGGGTTCTTGTTGAAGTGCTATGTTTGATGCTAATGTGTATGACAATTCATTTTTGGGATACTACAAATAGAGGCTAAAGGTTGCTCAAAACAGCTTTCAGTGTTCTCTGCTCTTAAAAATCCACTCCAGGATTATAATCAAGCATTTATTTATAAACCACTAAGGTTACGGTAGGATGATTTGCCATTTATAAGCAAGTCTCTTGTTTGCTCAATTTTATGTGTATATGTGAACACCCGCGGAGTTTATACACAGGATATAATTTCCAGAGGTGATTTTTGGCCTGTGTAGAATAAGAATTAATTTTGTATAGTAACTGCCTTTTCACAGCAGCTAGCATTTCCACAGCTCTTGCTGTTTCACTCACCCATAGTTTTCCATCACATACTATTCTTTCAGCAACCTTCTTTTACATCGGCAAAGAAAGAAAATACTTATCCACAACAAATGAAAGGCAGTGAAAAAATGTAACTGAAAGTGCTGTTTTCCTCTGTGATTGGAGAAAGCTCATACCTTTGCTCTTCAGACTTCATTCACCCAAAGTCACGGTTTAAGACTTTAAGGATAGAGAACATTGAATTCTATTTATTTTGACAAATAATATCAAAATTAAATACTTTTTATGTTAAGTAATACAGCTGTTCTAGTAAACCACTTAAAATAATTGTTTTAGATAAAATATTGTTATGCTTTTATTCTTTGTTCATCAGAACTTTTTAGGAATATCTGTAACTGAAGTGGCAGCATACTGCCTCTCCAACAGAAAGATGACATTATTTCAACAGAGAAAATGAGATTAGAAGGAGCTTGAGAAAGCATTTTTGAGATAAAGCTTAAAAGCCTACACACAGAAGGGACTCATTACCTTCTGCTGTTGAACCCTGCAGAAAAAAATAATAGTTATTGAAACTTATAATACTTTTTGTAAACATTTTTGAAGGACTGAAATGATTGACAGTTGTAGCAATGCTTGAAGAAGTCCTGAATAATCAGAGTGAGGGCATTTAAATCTTTTTTTCATTCTAATTAACTGATGGTAATGATAGATGTAAGCTCAAGGCAATGACATTGTCCCTTCAGGCAAGGACAGAAGATGTCTTGTTTGTTCCAGTATAGGCAAAGCTTTGATTTGCCTGTTTACCATAGCAGAATTGACATGAACTTTAATCATTCAGCTGATGAATGCAGAGATGCAAAGCTATGAGATGCATCATTTGCTTTACAAATTAATAAATATTGTAAGCATTGAAAATCACCCTGTATTAAACAACCCATAATGCTTTCCAAACCATTCTGCTCACCAAGAAAGTGAGAATAACTTAGTGATTAATGTATTATACAGGGACACAGACAGAAAAGCACTTGTAAAACCTAAAGTGTCAGTTCAAGGAGTCTCTAGACTCTCTCTCAGAAATTACACCCCCTGAAGCAGAGTCAGCTAGAAGGATTTTGTGCTTGTGCTTCAGGTGTACCTATACAGCGTCTTGCAGCTTAATTTAAGTGACATGCAGAGATGATTTTAAGACACATGACAGACTGCACCCTTCAGCTAAGGCATGAGCAGGCACTTTGTTCTGTCTTCCCTCCTCAGAGAACAGTCAGCTCCATCAGGAGGAAGAAGCAGTCAGTGAGGGATAGGTATTTCTGGAAGACTGGTTATATCTCCCATGTTAATCCCTTTTCCTACATGTGACACGTTAATCCCTCCCATGTTAATCTTCCTACATGTGCCACATAAGACTTTTCAAAAAAGAGAAGATGAAAGGGACAGAAAGAAATTTGAGCAGAATATTAGAAACTCTTGAAGGGCTGTGTTTATAGCTCTTTTAGTGTCCAATTCTCCTAAGAGTTTCCATTTAACATTAAGTAGTTAAAAAATATTTTTTGCATGGTAATGACTGTCATCAGTAGTAACGTTCACTGGTGTCCATGCTTGTTATGGTTCAGATGGACACCAACGCCATTACACATTTCAAAGTTTATAGTTCCTGTGGTGAGAGAGTGTAGTGGGTCTGGCTGGGATGGGGTTAACTTTTTTCCCCAGCAGCCTATGTGATGATGCTTTGAATCTGTAACTAAACAGTATTAACCCAACCCCATGTTTTAGCTATTGCTGAGCAATTGCATCAAAGCTTTCTCTCTTTCTTACTCTGACCCACTACCAGCAAGTAGACTGGGAGTAAGGAGGAAACTGGGAGGGAACACAGTCAGGACAGCTAACGCAAATTGACCAAAGGAGCATTCCAAGCCATATAATGTCATGCTCAGCAACAAATAGGGGCTTTTCTTTTCCCAACCTAGCCATTGCTCAGAGACAGGCTGGCCACCGGTCTGTTGTGGGAGGTGATGACTAACTGCCTTCACACCACTTCCCCCCCTCCTTTCCTTTACTTATTAAACTGTCTTTATCTCAATCCATGAATTTTTCTCAAGTTTATTCTCATTTATCTTGCTTTGGGGGTTACTGAGCAATCAGCTTGTGGGTGCTTAGTTACTAGGTGGGACCAACCCACCTCAGACAGTCATAACCAAAGTTGGTATGCCAACTCATATCCTGGCAAAGAATGCAGTACATCATTTAGATCTACTCTAATATAAGTAATCATTTTCAGCCTCATAACAAACATGCAAATAGGAACATACAACTGACTCTCTACAAAGACCTCCCACTCTTTTATGGAATGCTTTAATTTTTAACTAAATTTATTACTTATTTCTAAAATATTGTTGAAATATAGACTGCACTAGTTGTAAATACTTTTAAATTATTTTTTTTTTTATTTAGTACTTTTCCACTTATATCGGCAGTGGTTTTGAGTATGATCAAATTAAACCCTTGTTAATAAATCTGGATTAAAAACAACAACATTGCTATAGATGCAGTATTTGATTTTAATATTTCTGGCAGCAGTATAGTATTAACAAAGGTTTATTAATTCAGATTATTCCAAATTTTTATCGTGGTTGTTGATAGGACACTTCAGACTATTGAACTTTTTCCATGCTTCAAATATTCTGAAATCAATGATTTGTCTATATTTACTTTCAGATTCAGGAATGCTACCTTACTGCCACTTGTTAGCTGATTTTTAATAAAACTAGTGTTTATTTATTTTGCACAAGTGGAGATTAATCAGTTTATCCTTTAATTTTCAAAGCCAGTATAAATTATATAATACTTTCTTCTGTTCATCTGATGGTTCCATTTCAGTGTATGTAACACTAGCATGTAATTTTCAGGCTTAGGGCCCTGTTTTACATACGTCTTATCTATATGGAATAAAATCCTTTGAAGTTTTTTGTAATCACAGCAAGTAAGGTTAAGATCACAATCTAAATTTTACTTGTCAAGGTCGTATATCTTCTTCAGCTCAGAATCTGTTATTTCATACTGTGTTCTATTCACTGTCATGGGAAATGGTGTCTACCTGCTAGCCTCATAATCCTTCTGTTCATGAGGCAGATACACCACACTTTCTCATCTTACCTGTGTCAGTTCCTTAGTCTTTATTTTTTCACGTGAGAATAGTTGTACTTTGGGTGTGATGTTCTACATCTCATAATGCTGCATTCTGAAATTTTCTCCAGTCTCAAAATTACGAGCCATTTTCCCCTAACAGTTGTTTAGTACCATCTTTCATAGCCCAGTTTTTCAAATTCCCTCATATGTTCCATATTTTGTTCCTGTATTACTAGCAAGGATCAACAGACAGTTAATATTTTTCCCATATTATTTCTCCTTTGTCTTTCAGATTTTGTGATTCTATACTTGACTTTTCCACATTAACATTCTCCCGCATTCTCTGCTTTTACTCCAAAGATTTGGTAACAATGCCGCCCCCTTCTTTGCCCGCCAAAAAGTAACTACAAAAGTTAATTTCAAGGAACTGAAAAAGAAAGGTAAGAAAAAGCATCATGCATAATAATAAGCCTGAAAGAATATTCTACTAACAACCTATTATTATTCCTTTGCATCAAAAGAATGTGAGCCTGAGTAATTGCAAAAGTTAAATTGAAAATTACACAAATACTGTCTGGCAGAAAAGAGTTCAAGGAAATAAAAGGGAAAAAAAATAATAATGCAAAATCAGAAGCACTCCACAGTGGTAAGTGGAATATACCCATAAGTGGATAGCCTATATATCAGCACCAAATGACAGGTTTTGAGCGTCGCCCAGCCTATAGACCACCGTTATAATCCAGTCTCCTTATTTTCATCCACTCTTAAGAATGAGGGAGAAAAAAGGGGATAATGACATATTTAGATGACTATAGCAGGAAAAGATACCATTATTCATGGAGATAGCCAAAAAGCCAAATACCAGCAACTCATGTAGACAAAGACATTCTACGCTCAGGCTATGAAACACTGTGGCATGTTACGCCGCAAAAAGTTCTAGTGGATAAACAGCATGTATAGAAAAAAATGTGCTCTGAGTGAGAACATTGCAATCTGGTCCATGGTGTGTTGGAACATATTTGGAGCAGATTGGGGACACCACCTGTTCACACTACCCAGAAGCTGAGCTAATAACTATAGTCAATATTATCAGAGTAAATTTTAATAAAAAATGTTTAGTAATCAAATCCCTCTTTGTTCGCCAGCATCTTGTAGGGACTGCAGGGTGATGCAGTGATGCTGGAATTTCTGCCTGGCAAGAGTCATCAGGGTCAGGGTCCCAGGACAAGACAGCCTGAAATCAAATAGGGTCATTGCTTTATCTGCAAAACCTATTAGATTAGAATCAATGTGAGATAAAAACCTGTAAGGATACAGTGGGTCTGCACCTTATTGTGGAACTAGACATTCAATGTGTAGAACTAGACATGCAATGTGATTTTGGATTCCTTTACACCATGACTTTACTCAATCACACTCAAAGAAACCTGTCTATGTTGGTTTCAGCATTTATTTTGGTAAAAGGCAAGAATGACACAATGAAGGCTTGGCTTCCATAACAACAAACAATAGCATTGAGCACCCTGATCATACCAACTTCCACTTGTTCTATGAAAAGCTTTAGTGACCTGACTTTAACTGAATTATCTTTAACCCCCATATATTTCTTTAACTTCATCAAATCAGATTTAGAAGTGGCAAAATAGAATCAAAATCCCTTCTTGCAAGAATTCCATTGTAAACTTTAAGGATGAAGCACCAGAAGAGGTTCTGGAGACTACACCCAAGTCTCCAGTTCAATCCCAGAAGAAACATACTTTCAAGGATTAGCATTCTATGTACTTATTCATTAACCTTTTAGGTCCAAGGTAGTTTAATTTTCAGGGTCAAATGCATGAAGAAGTCAAACAAAACCTATATGGTTTAGAAATTCTAAATTCAATGTCATCTTTAATAATTCTGAATCATACTATATGCTTGCATCTATACTACTTTAATAGCAGTGGAATATAAATAATAATCATACAAAAGAATGATACAGAGAGATACCCACCATATGAATGGATGCATAATGAGTATCTAAACCTGAAACAACTACTGAACCAAAGAAATTCATGCTTCTATGGTAAATACAACGTTTAACAAAAGACATCCACAGATATTTATAAACCCAGCACTGTGTCTTTTTCTATGGAGAAATACAGAGCATTCCCTACTGACTCCATTAAAAGTAAGTCCCCTAAAGCACTGCAGAACTAAATATTTTTGTACAGCACTTCATAGTCAGAGCTGTACTGTATGTGAAAAGAGGCCTCAGGGCAGTAACATGCATCACCAAATTCCACTCCGTGAAATCAGGTTGGAATTGTGCTTTCTGGCATACAGATAGAACAGAATGATTACTCTTGTATTCAGAACTGTAGCCACATACTCTTTTTCTTTTTCTTATCGAGAGTTCTGTTTAGATCTAACAAAAGAAAAGGAAAACTTGATGGACGTAATGTTCATTGAGTGATATGCAAAGAAATGCATATCTTTGTTGTTCTGTTTCTACAGACAGATACGAAAACAAGTTTGAAGAAGCCCTACTAACTCCAGAAGCATCATACATATTAATCACGCTGAATCAATAAGGACCTAATCCTGGTTTCCTTTAACTAAACGGTAAAACTCCCATAGATTTCAGTCACAAATCAATCTAGGTTTTCTAAGTACAATGAAGTCAAAGGGCTTTTAAATTGGAGAGAGATACTGCATGTTTTCTTATATGAAAGATAAGACTTTTTTTACAAACAGTGTGCAGAATTGAGCTTACAGAAATGTCAACAAGACAAAAAAGGAATTTTATATTTGTTGCAAAATACATGAACAAATTACATCACTCTGAAATACGTGCTGTAGGTGGGACTCTTTTCTTGTTTCTTTACCAAAAGATTACCTCTTGTTACCTGAAGTTCCTGCTTTTTAATTTTTTATGGGTCTTAAAATCTCCTTTAGCTACAAATAGCTGTAAGCTATTCTTTTCCTAGATTCAGAAAAATCATCGCAGGAAAGAAATGAGATGAGTCTACATATGGTATGAATGAAATGTTACATTTGACATAGTGGGCTCTACTTGGAGAAGAGTTTCATAAGAAAACAGCCTGTAAGTAATTACTTATTTTGACTCATGAATATTATTGTCCAAGAACTGAATACATGTGTTTCAAAAGATTTAGATCAAAATTATTCACCCCTTTTTGTCAGCTAGAATTGGGGCCACTTTGGTTGAGATATATATGATTATTAATACATAAATATTTATATTATATAGCAAAGTAACCATTAAAATTGTCCTTGTGATGCTGGAAAGAGACTAGTTTAAATTTTATGCTTTGCTGGTAATTTTTAGATTAAAAAAGCTGTCTCTAGAGATGACAACAGACTAAAAAGGACTAAGCTCATGGACTGTTAAAGCAGATTTTTTTTTAAGAAGATGAAAGAAGTTAACATAAAAATGATCAAGCTGGATCAGAAAAAATGTTAGTCTATCCATAGACTCTGTCTATGATTGTAGACCATAGCAGGTATCAGACAGATAAAAGAACATGACAAGCGATAGTGATACTTTCCCAATATAGCCTCCAGCAATTAAAGTTCAGGAATCCTAAGCTGGAGCTGGCAGTTTTTACCCTATTAACTGGTGGAGAATTTTTCTTCTATTAATTTGTTCAACTACTTTCACAATCCACATAAAAATTTTATCACTGACAGTGTAGCATGTCAAAGAGTTTCTCAGCTATGTATACAAACTTCTGAATCAGCTTAATTTCTTATAGGTCTTTTCTGGTTTGTGAATAGGTAGTTAAAAATCTCTCTTTAGTTTTTTCATGTCCCTTACTTTTCTATGGACTTTTATAATATTCTCTTTGTAATCACTTTTTCCAGGATATGTGCTGTAATTTTTCTCTTTTTGTTCTTCAGTTTACTCTGCTGGTCCCCAACCAGCACTGTATATTTCCACTGAAACACTCTAGTTCTTTTTCCTAAATGGAAATATTGAGTTCATGGCCTAGTATTGTATCTAGACATGTAAAAGCTTTTTAAAATTTTTAAGTTAATTTACACTGAGTTCTATGTACCATTTTTGTTCTCTAGTTACTCATTATCATGAGGTTCCTATAAAACTTTAAAAAATTGTGTTTACTAATAACTTAGCAGCAGCACCAAACTGTCAACTGATGTTTCAATTCCTTTTCAAGTATGCTTATAAATTCATTCCTTCATTCATTCTTTTAGCTTTCATATATAATGAATCTGTAAATCTATCTTTAAACGTTGTATTAAGCCAATACTGGGTTTAATACTAACTACAGATTTGACAATTTTCCATCATCCCACATTTAAGGAGTGGAAGCTTCTGCAATTTCCTTATTTGCAGGTCTGCCATATCAACTTCTTAGTAAATTACTAGTAACTTCTTTAATTCATTGGCTGACTTTCCAAATCCAACACAGATTAAAGTCTTCAAAGTAAGGTTCTTTATACACTTGTCAGAAGATGACCATCAGGAATTTATATTCTTAAAAAGTGAATCAGAAACACATCTGAAGTGTACCTATCATTCCACAGAATGAAATGGTGACTTAAAGTAATGCCTGGGTTCTAATGGATGTGGCTAGTGCTCCAAAATCAACTTTAGCTGGAAGGAGAGAAAGTGGAGAAGAAATACTGTGATTATTTCTAATGGCTTGTAACTCATTAAACCTATTAGTCCTTTTATATATCCATGAAAAGACAAAACAGGAGAAGAGAAAAAAAATCTCTAAATCTTAATGCCTGTAGTATTGTGCCTTCAGAGCACACAAGTAATGGGAATTAATGTGTGCACTGAATGCAGCCCAGACTTCTGAGTAATGAGCAATTAGTACTAAGCTATACTACATTAAGGACCATTAGGGAATAATGGTTCTCCTCAGCCCAGTTATACTGGGACATTTCTTTCAGATTGATTTGTTCTGTTCCCAGAAAAGATTAAAAAAAAAAAAATAATTTAAGATGATGGAATAGATTAAAAAAACCAAACCAAGCCAACCAAACAAACAAAAAAAAGACCATAACAAAGCAGTAGGTACAAATGACTTCTCTAGATTCCTGTGCTAGTTGCCTTAAAGCAAGCACCAGTGTGAAGTGGAAAGCCTGTTTAGCTAAAAGGATTAGTGAAAAGGGCAAGGGAGAGGAAAATAAGGTGGGTGGGTGACTGGTTGCCTTCTTCACACATGTAGTTAACACAGCTGTACCAACAGACTGAGAAAGATACCCTAAACTGCGTGGATATGTCTTCTTACAGAAGTTGGAAAAAGACTGATACCCTGATTCAGCATTTCTTCTCTCACGTCTCCACAGTTACTAACCCCTTCCTTCGGAACTGTGAAAAACCTGTGAAATTACCTCAATGAGGTAATTTCATATGTTAAGATTAGCTATGAGCTACACGATTGTATTGTGGGGAACCATTTCACTTTCATCTCTCAGATTTGTAACAAATCTGTTTGGACTGTTGTTGCTCCGTTTTTGAGTTGCCTATACCTGAAGCTTCCCAGGTCCTAAAATAGCAATAAAATCTCCTGGTTTTGTGTAACTGTGGACAAATTGTAAATGCTGCAATGTCTTTCAGTTGAATAACAAATTATGAACAAAAAATATGCATTTGTGATTATTATATTATAGTGATAGTGTCATTTTAAAGATTCTTAGGTGGCCATCAGGGGATAAACTGGTATACACTGCCAAAGTATTTTGCAAGTTGACAAGTAGTATCTTTCTTTAACCTTACTTTACCAATGAACAACCAGATAACTCATGAGATAATCTTTCAGACCAGAAATCTGGTTTAACATGCTATAGAACCTGCCCATCAGAAAAGTGAGGTCTTTGTGCTAGTGCCAGTGTGCCACTTTGGCTAGCCAATATCTGCTGATATGCCTGTTTTTGGAATAAGAAACTCTCAGTTGCACTGAAAATCTGGCAATCCTCCCTATTGAAAGGTACTTGGAGAAGAATAGGTGATGTCCTTCCTGTGTGACAGCCAGCTCAACAGTTCAGGTGGAAGAAGTCATTAATATCGACACCCAATCAGGTATCAAGCAGGAAGTCAGAACTGGATGGAGTGTCCTGAGAGGCCAGCATCTCTCCTCAGAATATAGACGCAAGGAAAAGTGCTCGCTTGAGCTGTATATGCCCAACATTTACACGGCTCAAGTTAGGTGAGATCAATAAATCCTGTTGGTCTGTGGTAAATGGATTACTGTAGAGAAAATATGACTAATAAACTTCTTTCCCTGATTTCCTTCATACGGTTAACCTAGACCCAGTTTAGCAGCTGCCTTTCAACTTTTAATGTTCCTACAGGCAGGATTTCCACAATGAATATTTCCATGATTTCCTATTCTGCTTTAATAATCAGATGAATAAATCTTCCTGAATTTCTAAAATTGGAAATGAAAGTTAAGCATCAACTTGGTTTATAGGCAATTTGGTGTTCTCTCTCTCTCTCTCTGGTATCTGAAAGGATCAGAGATTATTTTGAGATACAATTCCCAATGAATTCAAACTGTATATTCTTCTGGAACTATGCTGACAGTCATATGTCACCTGAAAACGTAGAAGACTTGCACTATAAAGTAAAATCTGACTTTCCACTTTTTTTAAACATTTCTTTATTACAGGTACGTCAGTGGGACCGTATGCAAAACTTTCCTGTGGACATAACAGAAGTCCATGTTGAAATGAAAGGTTAATGTCTTGGTATCTGTTACCTTTTCTGATATCTATTCTTTTTAAACAAAATGATCCAAAAATATTATCACCACTTCTTCAGAAAATCAGTTTTCATTCTTTATTCCTATTTTTTTAGTCTATGCTGTTTTTATTTTTATGATGATAGCACAGTAACTTGAAAAAGGCTATCAATGATAGAAGTCTATGATCTATGTCACAACGAAGCAGAATTTAATCCATTATATTTATGCCATATTCTGGTTACTCACTTTGCAGATTTATTGTAAAACAGTGAAAAAGTTACACAACACAGAGTATATTGCTAGGACCTCTGAGCTAACTCAGCACTTTTCAAGCCATATGGTTTATTGGCTTTTTTGACTCTTACATCACTATTTACAAAATTATTGTCTTCTGAGGGAATTTGAATCCTCCACAAATTCTTACGTTTTCACACCTCTTGTTATTTTTCTTACATTTTAGAGTTCCACATTCTATCTGTAAAGAGGGGGTAGAATAATAGTGTGAATGGTATAATAATGGAATAATATCTGCTTTGCAATACAAATCATCATGTATCATGAGATATTTATTGATAGCTACTGAGATAAGAAGGAAAAGTTTTGGCACTACTGTTATGGTTAAATCTACTTTCACCAATACCTAGGAAATATCTGTTGATTTGCTAGGCCTGACATTTTAGGGATACGTGGCCCTAATACTTCACCTAACATTTCTTCCAGACTAGAATTATAATCAGTGCACCATGTACTTTAGTTATCATATAGAAAAAGCTCTGGACCTTTTATATACTAGCTATACCCCTGCAAAGTGGAAGGGTGGGATATAGTCATGATGATAATAATTAAGAATACTATGAAAAGCTACTACACTAAGTCAGAATTATTGCATGACAACTTTGTTCAGAATAAAGCAAAGTTAGAAGGTTAGGAATGGAATTCCTAATTAAAAAAAGGAATAGAATTCAATAAACGTCATCTTTATTTTGTACCCTAAAATCTCTTTTCTTAAAGAGCCAGCCTACATATGGTTACTGTATAATATGTTCTTTACATAGAGAAGCATAATAGCTTCTATTCTTACAAAAATAATTATGTGATCTAATTAAAAAATTTTCTATACCTAAATATGGACATATCAAAGACTTATTTTAAACAGACTTAAGAGAGAAAAGCTCAAGAAGCAAATTCCTTTGATTTCCTTTTGGGCTCAGTTCTGCACTGCGTTATGTGCCTTTAATCTATCGTAGTTGTACTACAGGCTTCAGTGGCAGCGAGGTAACCTTTAGCAGCTTCTGTCAGTAATGGAAGGTTTAAACCATTGCAAAAATAAGTTAAGTGAAAAGGCAGTTATTGCACATGCACTGTTTCTTACTCACTGAGACTACAAGGTTATATCTACTCTGCAAAATGGAAAGCACAAGAAAATTTATTGTCAGTTTCTTCTCTTTCCCCTTTTTTTCTAGCTTCTTAGTCTGTTTATAGTTGGGACAGAAAGCACCCATGCTCTTCTAAGGCAAAGGATATACACTTGGGGACTGAGCTTTGTGCTTCAGTAACTTAAAACCAAATTTAAAAGATTTCCTAAAAGGCATGTTCCCACACAAAGAGGAATTCAGTCAGAGGAACACAAAGGCCTCATTACATGAGACCAACTGATTGCAGCAGTGCCGCTAACATCCCACACAATTCACAAATGTAAAACTGAGGCAGATTGACAAAGGACCATTTCTGCCCACATGCTGATGCAAAAGAGCCTAGAAAGTTTTCATAATTGCCTACAAAGGATCTTTTCAGATTTACAAATCTTAATGCCAAAAAGACCTGTTGTAATAATTTAACTCAACATCAAACCAAACAGCTTTTCTTACAGAAATTTCTGGAGAACCTGTGGGTGATTAAGCATTCTTGCTGTCTGTAGTATCAGTACACTGAGGCAGTTTTGCTTTTGAGCACTATGGGAAGAGCTGGCACATTTTTAGGACCTAATCTAAAGCCCACTGTAACCATGGAAAGCAAATGCAGATATCTACATCTGAGTTACTGATTTTGCTGCCTTCACAGTTAAGGAACATTAATAGACATTTGGACAGCAGTTCATCTCATGCCAAAGCAGATATCTAAAAACAGTTATACAAATCACACCTGGAAGTGCCTCTTTCTTTTCATCAGCTATAAAAGAATTTCAGGATGAATAGTTCAGACATACACAGTCACAAAAGTTAGATGAAATAAAATCCTCACAGAGACTCTTTTTTGCAGACTGAAACTGAATTTGGTTCAAACCTGTCTTTGCATTGCTACTGTATACGAGAGGACTTTGCAACAAAGCAAATGTTGTAATAATTATACATGAAAAATCTAAAAGGTCATCTATAACTCTTTGAGTCGACGGTTTTTGCTTCAGATAGCTTTTGAAATTGGGAAAAAAAAAAAAAAAAATCACTTAATGCAATCATACCAGTACAGATACTGGCTAAAACCCACTACAAATCTGTATCCGCATAAAAACTGCCAATTTGTAGCAAGTTACGATATAACTGATCTTTTACAGACTACAAAATACTTGTGCTTATGATAGCAGTATGCTTAGAAGCAACACTTAGTATCCTGCGAGAAGCAGAAATTAAACTGTAAAACAAATCTCACATTTCATCTGTTCAGGTAATCTACACATTGCTTCTCTAAACTGGAATGTTTTTAATTTCTTCAGCATATTGACTATCAATGCTATGTGAGACTGATGATTTTACAGTCAATGGCCTACACCAAAGATAAAAAGCTTGCTGACATAGCATTCTGCTCAAGAAATGTTCATTTTCATCTCCTTGGTGTTATCAGAAACTTGACTTGCTTTAAAAACTGTTAAAATTAACTACATGACTTCCTTTGTATACTCACATCTTCATAATTTACAGTATACCTGCCAAACTGAGACAGTCATTTCACATCAAGTTTAGCTTATCTAGATGTTAAAAATAATCTTGTCTAGTTTTATTAAATAATACAAGCTTGTGCAATACCTCCAGTTAAAACGAAGTAAAGAATGTGCAGTTTCAGATTAATGCTAATAATTTCTGTTATTTGTATTCATTGATTAGAGGAAAAAAATCACTATTCTATTCCAAAACTGCAGACGAATGAATTTTCTGAAATCTCAGAGCTATATATTTCATGTATGTATGTGACAAAAGCCAATACTGTTAGATTTATTAGCAATGTGATGCTCAGTATTTCTAAGAACTTAATTCAACAATATTAATCCAATAACGTTAATTACAGAGCTATGTTGCAAACTTCCATGATTATTCAGGATCAAAAATTAGTTATACCATTGTTAGTAATTTATTCTTATATCCTTTTATTAAAAATACTTTTGAAAGAATCACCACAATACAGAACACCTTCGTAACTCTTAAGCATGTATGTTGATCCAGGGTAAAAATCCTATTTTCAAGAATGAATTAGGGGCTTAGGAGTATGAAATGTACTCAGATTTACCGAGGCTTATTAGTTCCAACTCAGCACTATACTAATGTGACTTGACTGTTTCTGCACAGACCTGGCTTCCAGCCAACCAGCTCAGAGCAGAGCAATCAGGACTGTCTGCAGCTGTCCTTAGGGATACACAGTTCAGCACTCAGTATCTAAAGGTCACATTCTGACCAGCCACCACAGCACGCAGGATGGATGCTGGCTCCTACTATAGTGTGCACATTCAAATAGAGATTAGCAGTTTACACTGCACTGCTAGCCACTCCGTTAGGTCCTTTACGCGTTTTTCTCAGCCTTTGTAAATGATGCACCTCCTAATATTTTTGTAAGAAACACGTGCAGTACTCTGTGTTCCTGGGTTTGGTGACTGCAGGAACAGGGCTGATTTATTGATTGACATGGTAAAATACCCAGCACATAGCTCAGTTTAAGTTTGTTTGGTTTTGTGGTTTTCTTGGGGGTTTTTTTGTTTGGTTGGTTTTTTTTTTTTTTTTTTGTTGTTGCTTTTTTCTTTTTTTTTTTTTACAGTGCAATAACTTTACTGTTAAAAAGAGAGTATACACTCTGTGGAAGTCAACAGTGCTTAAATCTTAACGCCTCCACTAGGATTTCCTGAGAAATAGTGTGTATCCTGGGTTTCCCTTCCATGGACAACTTTGAATGGAGAAAGATCACATTTAAGAATATCTCTGATGGCAGTGAGTCTCTTGCTTGGGAATCCTTGTCACCAAGGAGTGAAACCTTGCTTGGTGTCACTCCTACCACTGCCCTCCATTAAGTACCAGGCTCCCACTCAAATCACCCATTGCTCTCTCAGACACAAACATCTCAGCAAGCATGATAACAACTGGCTGAATCTGGCCATAAATTTCTTCTGAAATGTGGTTCACTAAAGATTAAAACCAGCATCTACATGGATCAAAAACACAAAGACAAGATTATACCTCTAACTCCACTTAGTCAGTCTGAAAATCATATAGAAGGAGGTTTGGTTGTTGGTTTTGGGTTTTTTGGTTTTTTTTTAGTAGGAGCACTTTATCCAACTATAACATAGTTTCAAGAAGAAATTAGAAACCACTGGAAAAGAAAAACTGTTTAGGGGCTGAATATCATTGTAGTTTACCTGTATCTGTCTTTTTCACCACATGGCTCCAATGTTTTTTCTGTAATGACCAAATGAAATCTTTTTGTATCTTTAATTGAAGGTATTGAAATCTTACCACTTCAATATGAGATGTTGTGAGAGAGAGATGAATTTGCCACATCTGAGGAACTGGGTTACTGTTTTAGGGAATTAGACAACTCCATCTTTTGCTTCAGCTATGCTGGGAAATACCTTTTCTGTACTATAAATCAGTAGAAAATATTTTGGTTTAACTGCATACATAAAATATCAATTATTTGAGGACAGTTCTTGCTACCCCAAATAATAATAGAAAATTTCCTGAAACATTCAGGGACTAATGCTATGACTTATTAAATGCCTCTGTCTCACACATATTAGTTGAGAGGACATTAACTGCTAAGCAGAAAGAATGCTAATTCATGGTCACAGAGCAGGCATTTGAAAGCTAATTTGTACTGAGGAAATATGGAGAGAATATATTTAAATTGTAAGGTACACAACAAGAACTATTTTAAAAGCCAATATGCTGATCTTAGGAAATGAGATGACATCTGGCATATGCTGGCAGTGTTAACATTTAAAAGGAAGAAAGTGGTAATATTGGTACTCTTGGAACCTAGAAGAAGGAGTCTTATGGCCAGAGTCTTTAAAACTGTGCTACAATCCAACTAGCAGGGACGAAACAGGCAAAACTGCCTGTTACCAGTCATAACTGCCTGTTACCAGCCATCAGAGGATTTATTCCTTTCTCTGGGTTATTGACAACTCCAGCCAAGGGTTATGAATGTTTATGGACTATTGATCTAGCTGAAAGAGCTCAAGCTAAGTTTCATGTAAAAGTCTGTAATCAAATCAAATGAGAGAATAGGGGAGTGACTCATAAGACATCAGTTCTAGTAGAGAGAAAAAAGACATTGAATTGAAATGGGATGGTTCAGTAACAGGCCATACCTCTGATCATGACAGAACTTCTTCCACACTAGCATTTTTCATTTGATACTTCTATAGATTATTAACCATTTTCTAATACTACACTGAAACAATTAAATGGGAGAGTTCATTCTGATAGGGAAAAACAAGCTAATCCACAATCAGTGACCTAGAGCACCTTATATCAGTACTGTGCTAACAGAATATATTTCCAAGTGAAATATAGGAACAGTGACCCCTGAGGGTCATTTTGCAAGGATTAGAGTCCAAAATAACAGGTCTAAGGATAAGTGAGGGAATCCATGGAGGAACTAGATTTTCCCAAGTCGTAAATCTTAAGATTCATTGAATCTCTCTTTTCCCAAGAAACTCAATTTCAGTGTTGCTGACAGATGTTTCCCAACAATGAAACCGAAATTTTTCCGTGCTAGGGGATGAAAAAAATAAAAATAAAAAATTAATCATATGTCAGATACGGACAGCAGACATTTTCTATAAAGGTTCTTCAACATTTAAATTTTAATCTTTGTATAGTGTGACAGACTTATCTACCTTTTGGTATTGTAACTAATTTCATACATCGTGGATCTTGTACTAAGTAATGTGGATCAAAATAAAAGGGAAGGAATTTCTAATCATACAGTGTCCAAATATGTAGAAGATTTACCCTTTTCAACAAAAAGACCTGATAAAGTAGATAGAAATGAAGGTGAAGTGAAATTTAAAGGAAATTTATCATTATTTGATACCAAAAAGAAGTGTTAGGAAATTAACATACCAACAACATAGAATCTTAATATTTTAGTAGAATATTATCAACAGTAAACTGTCTGTGTTCTATGTTCTAAAAGGCTATGACCGTTCAAAATATGTTAACACATGCTGAAAGAATGACTATATTTCTCATTTCAAATACATTTTACTTTCATAGAGCACCAGAAAGTCATTGTGCCTGTTGTGATTATAGATACAGACAATAGACGATGTTGATGGTCATGTTTTACTGAATATATTTTTACTGCATCTAATGTTATTTAAATGATTTCAGACAATATTTGAAAAATTGATGATGCATCCTTGTCCAGAGCCCTTAATGAAAGACTGTGACTAGAGCAGTAACATATATGCTACAGGCTATCCAATTATTGGCATACAGATTGCAACAATTTTTTCTGTTATTATTGTGGCATACGTTCAAATCAATGTTTAAGTACAGCTAAAAAAATAATTAAATACAAATAATGTATAAAAAATAAAGAACATATTTTACAAAGTGAACCTGTGAGTATTGAAAATAAAATGCAACAGTCTTTCCCATAGAGTGGATTTTTCAGAAATCTTCATCTCAAAAAATAGAAAGAAACAGCTACACTTTTTAACAGGCACAGATAATCAAAAGAATAAAGGCCTTTACAGACTCCTGACACTATCCAGAATGAAGCCTCCTGTAATGCACAAAAAGGCTGAAGAATTTCATCACATTTTGCTTTGCAACATTTAGGTAGCCATGAAAGGAAACCTGAAAAGATCAGAGAGGCTGTGAGAAAAGACAACGGAGAAACCAGTTTTGAGCAGACGGGTGACATAGAGCAAAAGCAGTTCTGTGTTTTCGAGAAATCAGATTTAGGCTGTACAAATATAAAAATAGATTTAATTGAACCTCTGATAGTGTAATGAATTTTACATAGCAGAATAAACCTCTGACACCCTAAATCACTGATTATCAAAACAGAGCAACAACATGATGCTTGAGCATATGAAATCTTATCACATCTTTTAAGCACAAATGAGTCTGCTGAAAGTCCTCACTAACTTTACAACATCCCATTCATATGTGAAAACAATAAAGAGAAAGGCACTGATTTAGGTATGAATACAGCAAATTCATTCTTTGATTTAGAAATCTATGTTTTTAACTGAAATTTTTAAGTGGAAATTTGCATTTTTCCTGTTTGCATGAAAAAGGAATGACATCTAGTGGCAGATTAGTTAGTTACTACTCTGTAGTGGTAGTGAAGGACACTGAAAGGAAATTCATCATCTGGTTGCAGTGGTGTGGAATTAAATGGAATAGATCCTGGTAACATTTATCAGTGTGATTCACTTTGCACCTATCAGAGCAATTACTGACCAACTCTCTCATTGGAAAAGTTAAGGGTGTACATACAGGACTGAACCTGAGAGAAAATACAATACAAAAGGGGTACACAGTGAAATCAAAATAATTAAACTATAATAGCAAATATGACTTCAAGAAAAAAAAATAAAAACAAGCATAAAATATGTATTTGTACACAAAAAAGAAAAAAAAAAAGACAAAAAATCAACAACAAACCCCTACAACAGTGCAAGCAGCATTGTATCTCTGCAATTTTTACTCTTTTGTGTTGATTTTAGGTTAGCCCAGCCACCCTTGGTAAAGACAGGGTTGCTAGAATAACTACCTTTCTGATTCATATAATTTTTCCAAAATAAGGCAATTCTTTCCCAGCTCCATTGTGCATTGCTTGAGCAAACTGCTACTTTTGTACTAACACTTAATACTTTCTTTTCATTTATCCTTTGAATCATACAATAAAAAAAAAACTAATGACCAAGGCATATAACAACATCATCCAAAGATATTGGCCACTTCAAAAATTTGTATCATAATATTGAACAGATCAGGTTTTCTTCAAACCTGATGTTTTGGGAGCATGTGCATTATTTTAATATAACTGTTTTTGTAGTCTGTTCTCAAATATGTGGTGATTCACTGGGGCAGGTCTTGTGTTATGATAACCAATAGAGGCTACTGGGTCATTGCCATTTCAGTTATGAGAAGGAAAGACAAAAGAAAATTTGAGGTAGTACCAAACCACAGTAAAATTGATCAGTTTATATTCTGCTAATTTCTTCTTTGCCTTCTGAAAGCTGCAGTATTTATAGGTGAAAATCACAGTCTTCAGTTGATGCTGGATGAAACATGCTGTGAATCGAGATCAGACTCCCTCAAACCTCATTTATCGCCAAAACTTGACTTGTGTTACAGCTTTGATAAATTACAGCAATTTCCAAAAGCATGATTGGGATTCAGGGAGATATGGCATGCGTTAGCATGACTGATATACAGCTGAAGACTGTCAGGAAGATAGAAATTAACAAATGCATTACTTTTGGTTCTTGAGTTGATTTCTATGTAGAATATTGGCAGGTATATTTTGCTTGCTGTTTTAATCTTTACTTTTAGAAATAGGAAGTTTTATGAATGGTTCTTCTGTACTTGGGAAAAAAAATATTAATCAAGGTACAATTACAAGCATTCCAATAAGACAAGCTGACAAGCATTCTGGTTGCATTGTATTTTATCTAAACATTATTAAGCTTTTACGTTGAAATTATGTTAGTGTAATTTCATCTGTAAAGGTCCAGCTTTATAAAATAGATTGGATGAAAACTAACCATTGATTGGTGAAAAACTGCTCCAGTCCTAATGAATGGGCTACCTGTAGACTAAAGCAATAAATTCTGTGTCCCATATACAAGTGTCCCACTCAACAAGTACATCAATTCAAGATTTCTAGGTCATGGGCCCACAGAAGCTCAAGGGATTTTTTTGCAAAAACTTGACACGTAACTTTAAAACTGGCTGCTGGCTGCACATGCAAATCCCTGTTTCTGCACTTGATCACCTACATGCAGAGTTCTGTTAATATCAAATAACATATATATAGCAATATCCCTCCAACAGAAGCCTTCCATAACAAGTTTGGAAATACTGGTTTTAAGTGCTATTTCATAAATAATTGAAAAATTTATCTTAAAAGTTAATCCACAGTCTTTGCTCAGGTGTAAGATTTCTTGATTATCATTACCTTGAGCAATGAGGACTCCAGGTTCTACATATAGAACCAGCTGTAACTTCCTCTTCAGCCACTGCCCCAGTTGCTGTTACACATGTCAGGTAGGGTCCTAAATGTAGGTTTTTCTGCAGACATGAATGGAGTTAAATTCTGAAGGTCCTTATACACTGATACATCATTTTCATTCTAAGCCTCTTGCCTGTCAAGCTTCATTAATCCTTTCATGTCTTTGATTACCTGCTTTTGTCTACTTATCACCTTTCTCCAATCTTTCCTTCGTTCCTCCATGCTGATACATTTCTAGTCTCTCTGCTTGCCCTTCATTTCTCCTCTCATCATGTCAGTTTGAATCTAAATTTTTTTCTAAGATAGTACATCACATTTCTAGGTGCTTCTGAAGTCACTTTGTTATAGGAGACCTGTTAACCGGGAATGATAAGAGTGTAACACTTATTTAAGTAAGTCATTACCAAGCTTCCATGTGTTCCATTATTGATCTGATGAGGCTCATGAAGTAAAACTGCCTAATTCTCATCTGAAATAAGAAAAAGCAATACAAATTTCAGAAGGTGAAGTCTATTACATTAACTGAATAATATCTGCCTCGTCTCAAATCAGAAATGCAGTATCTAAGGGTTTGATGCTTTCTGGCTGTAGATAATGCCAAACGTTCTCCAAAATGTAACAAGACAAGAATAGGTTTCAAATTTCAAATGGTAAAAAGCATAGCTGGCAGAATTAATCAGCATCTCCTTTAATTTATTGCAGCAATTAGCTATTTTGCCAGAGCAGATGAATCCAAAGAAGATATTTGGCTGCAAACCTTTGGTTTCAGCTTACTACTGACAAAACTTTCACTGCACAGCAGTGCTAGACCACCATTTAGTATACTGGCACACATGCTTTGACAGAATTTAATCCTACTCATTCTTTTTATTGAGAATTTCCTACAATAAAAATAGGCATTATGCAGACTGCATCATAAATGTGCAAGTGGCTCACACCCCAGCTTTGTAAAAGTAAATACCTCTATATGTTTTCACAACTTCCAAGGGCACAAACAGCAACACTTTCTTAATTTCAGCCACTTGACATAAGCAAGCTGACAGCCAGACATGATGGAAATAAAAGTATTAATATCATGAACAGCATGGACTTCCAGATGCTGGGAAGAGTGCACTTCAATAGTAGTCACTAGCATGGGCTTTTCAACTGATTTCAAACAATGACTTCAATGCCAAATAAACAGGGAGCAGCTCTCCCCCTTTTTTTTCTTTTTTTTTTTGCTTCCACCTGGAGGTATAGACAACACCTGGAAAACAGCTTTTCTGTTGTTATTCACAACTATTGTGCCAACTGGTGAGAAACAATCTATTTCCACAACCACATTTTTTCATGTTGCACAGACAATAGCTTTTGAAATCTAAATAAACACATACCCGTTCCCCCAGAGGTAGGACTTGTCCCCAATACAATTATGCTGCATCTCAATGGTGTGTCTAAAAGAAGATGTAAACATCTCAGTTTTGCAGTAGTTAGCATACTAAAAAGGCACAGATAAAGTTCTTCCCTGTGATGCTTCTGGAGTTACTGGGCTATTTGACATTCAGAATAAATGAGGCACAGTAAAGAAAGAATAGTTTTCATTTGGAGATAATGTGACACAGGAACAATCTTCAGGAACAAAAAAAGAACAGGGGTCTATGGGATGGAGCAACAAACCAGATGAAAGACCTGGATTTTATTCTTGGCTCTGCTCCTCTTTACTCAGCTGCTTAACTTCAGCCAACTTACTCCAAAGTTACTCGTGACACATCCCATCTGTCTTGGCTGGTTTGCACATATTCTAAAGGGCTCAGATTCTGGCTAGCTAGAAATAAAAATCACCTTTGCCACATGCACCCAGAAGAGCGCTGTAACTCTTAGATGAGGGAAGTTTAGCCACATTTCTAGACACCCAGTTTCCTCTTTGCTAGCTATAAAGCAGCTCACTGCTCCATGTAATGCCTCCAGAGACAGGGCTTCAAAGATATTTAACTTTCTCCATTAGGGAACCTACACACCGTAACCTCTCTGCTTTATATCAGCTTGCTGAGACTAGCTGTCTCACTGTGAAGAGTTGCAAAAGATAAGCTGCAGGCTCCTTAGAGAAGTGCCCCAATCTCTCCTGTGGTTACATCCTAAGTAGCATATTACTGGTCCCTCTCTGCTGGCAACTGAGTGGCTTACAGTTTTGACACTGAATTCATTCCACAAAATTTGTCCCCTTTCCAAAGCCTGATTGGCTTCTTGAATGTGAATTTTTGTATCTAGCCATTTATTGGGTCAGTCAAAAGTTCTGTAAATCAACACCCAGCAGATGTTTTATGGCTGCTGCACTTGTCCCCATGCAGATTACTACAGGCACACTTCAACATGTAGGCCTGTTGCACAGCCATCAGAAATCTGCAGTAAACTGTTTGTCCTTCTCCTGAAAACATTGTCTGGGTATTCAGCTGGAGATCATTGTGTTAAAGCACAGTAATTCAATAATAATACAATGGTTCCATCTGAGCTTTATAGTTTATTAGCTACATACATATTCTATATAGATAGTTTTAAAAAACACATTATTTACCTAATAGGCTATAATGGCTCCTTCAATGCCTTTATAGTAGACTATATAATTTCTTCTGACTTCATGGATCATTGGCATGATAGATGTATTCTCCTTTCATTTTGCTGCAGGCACATAACTTCCATTATCATTAATGATACTTACAAACACATACTGAGAAGAGAACATATCCCTTATTGGTATTTGTTACCCAAAGCACCACATTTGGATTAACCTCTCTGCTATGAAGCAGCCAACGTCAGACACTAACAATCAGATTGTTCCATGATATTTGCTATCCATCATGTATTTAGTTTGTTATTTATTATCACAATCATACTTGAAAAAATGAAAAGTGAAAGAATCGTTAGAACACAGGGCAATTAACTTCTAATTCCATGTCTAGAATTAAATTCATGTGTGACTTTCCACAAGTTGAAACCTCTTTATTATTTGTGTAATAAAGATAATGTTACTTACTATGGCTCCCTCAAAGGGGCCTTCTGGTGTTTAATTAATACGTGTTTGCAAACCTCTATTAGATTGTTAAACAGAAAGCAATGTCTATCTGGCAAAAGGACTCTGACTACCCCTCATAGGCATTTCCTGACACAAATACAAAAAATTATGATTAAATAAAACATTTTTTGCCTGCATTAGCATTTTTAATAACAGAAACAGAAAGTGAGTTGTTGAAGAGGTTTGCCAATTACATAACAGAGATAAATGTAGGATAGTATACATAGATGAGGTCAAATGATTTAGTTAATGAAGTAATAAAACCTGCAATACATTAATTCATTAGATTAAAATTAAGAATAGATAATGGAGCTCTTTTAGCATTGTAAGTCCTCTAAACATAAATTTGAAGCTTGGCTTTGTGGAAAAAAATAAAAAAGAAAGGTGCTTGGAATGTTAAACACTCATGAAGCTCCTTTTAATGTTCAAGTTCTGTAAATATGATTTTAATGAACAGTTAGGGTTCCTAAATAGATTATGGAGCATGTAGCTCCCAAGCAATCATGATCTTGTGATGGAAGAACTTGGATGAACTAGGAAGGTAAATGGAGTTTTTTCTTGGAGCTGTTTTCTCAGATCCATAACTATTATTATTTATTTTGTTTCTACAAGACCAAAGAGTCTGTTAGTACCATAATAACCTAGATATGTTATTAGAATGATTATTTGGTTCTGTAAATAAAACATGTTAATCTTATTTGTTGCTTAATTTTGATGTGTAATTTTACCTTCAAAAGGTAAAAGAGAGGTTTATTTGCTTACAGAAATGTCATACTGCTTTTTTGTCAAGTCTGGGAGAAGTTACTGCCCTTCTCATTTGAAGCGTAAATAAATTACATAAATTCTCTCTTGTTGTTACATTGCAAAATAGAAAGCATCCTCAATTATTTTATTTTTTTTAAGTAAGCAAAGTAATCAGAATATTTAAGGAGTCAAAATAATAAATGATGCTTTTGGTACTGACTCATTTCTCTTTGACATATGTTAAAGCTGAAATACCATATTTCCTTACTGTTTTGTGAGCAACGCACTTCTTGAATTGGGCTAACAGCACTGCAGCAGTCATTAAACAGATCCCACAGATATAGCAAGTTCTAGAACCATAGCTCTGTATCAGGATTCTCCACAAGTCCTCAAAGGCAAGAGAAGTTGAAAAATTAAAACATGTTCTGTTTTCTTCTAATCATATCAGGAAAAGAATCCAATAAGAAAGTGACTTACTGTATAAGGAAAATAAATCCATGTTGGTTTTGCTGACTAGTAAGTATACATACATGGTCAGCTTGGGAAGTCAGGGAACTAGAACACATAAAGAATATC
>NW_009933685.1:19176-19747 GCF_000696875.1 Nestor notabilis | reverse complement strand
AGGAGAGGGAGGGGGATGGGAGGAAAGGGGAGAGAGAGGAGAGAGAAAGAATTTTGCCTGCACAGCAGTTCAGACAATGCTTAGCCATGATCTGAAATAGAAATAAATTAAGGCTTTTTCTTACCTGAAGAAATATCATGTAACTGATTTCCCCATCAATAGCAATTCCTTGAAGGTGAATTATTTTGGATTAACCCCTCTTTTCAACTGAATTGCAAAAAAACCCACCAACCTTGAGTCTTTTGAGAGGGAAAATAGTTTGCCAGTGCCATTTGCAGATGCAAAGCAACATATCTGGGATTGTCCCTGAAAGAACTGCAATTTGCAATAGATGATTGTTTATTAGATTTTTGAAAAAAGAGATTATGATGCATATAGGGACTAAGAGATGAGGAATCAGATACGAAACCCATTTGCTTTCTGAGCAGTGTCTGATGTAGTCCAGCAGATCAGAAAACCAGGTATTTCTGGGTAAGACTTCTTATTCTGACCACATGTTGCTTGGCCTAAACCATGCATACTTTCTCCATCAGAATTCCTTACAAATAATATTTATATTGAAGCTGGTCCT
>NW_009933685.1:4041-19145 GCF_000696875.1 Nestor notabilis | reverse complement strand
TCTTTCCCTTCCCTCCGTCCCTCTCTTTGTGTTAGGACGTAAAGAACAACCTGGGTTTGTACTCCTGAAACAGATTTGTTTCAGCTGCAGGAATCTTAGAGAAAATGGGTGTTAAGAGTGAACACTGAGGTGTTCAGTTTAAATGTTTTAAAATGTTCAGTTCAAAATGCTTTTAAATGTTCAGTTTAAACAGAACTATTCCTATGTGTAGCTCTAGGACCACATGGAAAATGAAGTGCTGTTCACTTTTTTTGTGATGGGGTTTTGTTTTTGTTTTTTGGTGGGTTTTTTTTTGGTTAGGTTGTTCTGGGTTTTTTTTTTTTTTTTTTTTTTTTTTTGTTTTTTTTTTTGTTTTTTTTTTTTTTTTTAATCCTATGATTGATATATGCAAGTGAAACTTATCAGGACTGTTTCTACATCTGTCCACTTCCCTCTGCTTTCCTTTGAGTTACGCCGCCGAGGGAAAGGGAACCATTTCTTCCCAGGTAGTATAAGCCCTGCGAAGAGCAAGAGGCCGCACTGCCACCGCCTGTTCCCTTGCTGGAACAGCAAGGCTAAACCCGCTCCCTGTCGCTGCTCCTGGGAAGGTAAAACTCGTAAAGCAGATTTGGAGAGTATCCAGGGAGGAGTTAACTCCATGCTTATGAGATCTGTATTTTATTGTAATTTTGTCATAGGAGATAGAACTGAAGTTCAATCCGTCCATATTTTGCACCAGGCACCGATAATCCTGCATTTTCTCACAGTAACGCATACATTTCTTTCATCCTTGCATAAATCTGGAAGCACAGAAATGAAAGATTATCTGTTTTGTCTTGTAGGACAATTTAAAGTAAAGATTTGTTTACTTAGGGGAAAAGTGCTACTTTTGCATTGGTAGTATGGCTGTGATGGCAGTTCTTTGCTTGACAGAAATGTGGCAATAAAAGCAGTAGGAGTCATGATTGGACTCTCTACCTGACATAGAGTTCAATGGAGTGGCAAATTGCCTGAGGAAAGAAAACACACATGTGCACACAAGCTGACAACGATTCTCATTGGAACATCATAAACCTTCATTCACTTTGGAGAGGTGAGTGTGCAACCACTGTCATGACGAGAAAT
Organism: Nestor notabilis; assembly: GCF_000696875.1. NCBI lineage: Eukaryota > Metazoa > Chordata > Aves > Psittaciformes > Psittacidae > Nestor > Nestor notabilis. The sequence goes on along the minus strand of NW_009933685.1, from coordinate 18,041 downwards.
GTCATATTAAAACTGCCGTATGGCCATGAGCTTTACTTTATGTCTCAAGAGAGCTATAGGGGTTGCAGGAATTCAGTATGGTCCTGAAGCTGCAGATAACAGTGGCTCCTCAGGCATATGTTTTGGTTTTTGTTGTGTAGTAGGACAGGACTAACTTGCATCCTGACGTGGGTGATAAAGCAATGTTCATTTCATCAGTTTTACCTCAATTTGTTTATTCCTGCAGCTGGAGGAGTTGATTATCTAGCCTACCTATACCAGGGTGTTGGTTGATGTTGGCCAGTGTTATAGCCCTCAGGTAAAATCTCCGTTTGAGCTATAGACTGTTGAGCAGTTTTGCATGCTGTCACTGCCACACAGACATTGATCTGATGGGAAGGGGATGCTATCATTACAGATCTGCTAAAGATTTACATTGGGGTGCAATCAACCAGGGGATATTTTTGGATGCTATGCCCAGCACAAGTTGTAAGGTCAGATCATACTCTGGTATATGAAGTAGATAGAGCAGTCTCGAAGAGAAAGGGAGGGGTGTGTATGTGTGCGGCTGCCCTTGTGTATGATGACATCTGTCCTTTGTGGTCATACTGTGTGCTGTAAAAAGGTTTTGATGCAGTGGATGAGACAGCAGGAACAGAGAGAACTGAGATAAAGTTTTTAACAGGCCTGCCTATGAATCATCTTCGTGGAGATTCCCCAGACGTCCAGGCCTGTTTTGTTAATGGGCTCCTCTTCACACTGTGGGTAGGGAAGAGCCTGGTTGCACAACTCCATTGGTAAGATATTTTCCAGTGAGTAAGAGCAGAGGAGACCAGATTAGTGTAGATTTTCCATCTCCCTTCAGGACCAGCTGCACACTGTGAACCATGGATGGAGGGGGAAAAGTTCTGGGGGAAGGTGGTAAAGCCCATTCTGTCCTAGCCAGTCAATAGCTTGTGGATAACAATGCCTTCATTGCTCTCTTCTTCATGCAGTTTATCACAACTGGCTCAAGTCTTGCTAGCAAAGCAGGCAAAACTGAGCAGCATGGGCAAATTTGGTAATGCTGCATTTAAGCAGTGATAAAGTAGCAGCATGGCCTGTCCATATACTGGACTGTTTGCTGCCTGAGTACTTGCTGCCCTGGGCAATTGCCTGTGCCTAGAGGCTTGCTCTCCTGACCTCATCTCCTTTCTTTCCAGGTTCCTGTGCTCTGTTTTATCCTACCATTCCTAGGTTCTTTCTTTAGTAAACAAGTGTAATACTTTAAAAGTGTGATTTCTCCCTTCTCTCCCCCTTCCCCCCCTTCTTTTTACACTCAGAGATACACTTAGCCAGTTACTGGAACAAAGGTTATGCTCTACATCCATCAGTTCTTGAGTCATCTAGGCACTGGGGAGACAGCCAGAAAAGATCTAGGAAGAAATAATTCAAATGATCTTATCAGATGCTATGCTAAAAAGAGCAACAGCGAAATGTGACTTGTTTCAAGGTTTGGAATGAAAGGAATGAAGCAGAGCTAATTTCAGTAAGCTGCAGTCACTGCTTTGAGTAACACGCTTATTCAGCTGTCTCAGGGGTGGTTGTTTTTCCATGCATTAGTATTTTGGTTGCTGTAGTGAAAGAACATGTTGTATGTGCAGGTGGAGGTATAAATACTCTTAAACTGTTGACAGGGGGGCACAACACCACTGTTGATTGGAGTTGTTTTTGCTTGCAGTACCATCTAGAGGCTCTGAATTTTATCAGGGCACTCTTTTGTTAATGGCTGCATGTCAGAGATTTTTGTCTTCATCTTATGGTACAATAATAAATCCAAATGACTGATCTCTCATCTTTATATACAAGACAGGGGTGGAGGAATTATAATGCTATTCCTGAAGAAAGGTGATACCCCAGAAACAGAAAACCTTTCTTTTTTTTTGGCTTGTAAGTTTGAGATAGATGAGATGTGGTTATTGAGGACAATGGTAAAGCAACATTTTAAAACACTTTTTTCTAGTGTTAGCAGAAAGGTTTTTGTTGGTCATACTTCCCTTTCAAAGCGCCCTTTGAGATGAAACTAACATATTGTGAAATGCTTCTTTTTTTTTTTGATATAAATAAGAGCTGCCAACAACCCTTCTCCAGACAAAAATAAAATCATCAGTTTCATTAAAATACCCTTATTTCTTTTCCTATGATATTTAGTGAACTTGTAGAAAACACAGCTAAAGGGACTAGAGGATGACATCTGTTAATTTCCTGCTGTAAAGTAGGATTAACTATATCTAAAATACCACAGCTATCTATCTAATCTGATTTTAATATGCTAGCCAATGCGTGATGGTAGGCTATTTCTTCATCATACTGTTTTTCCACAACCTGAGAATGCACACATGAAAGATCTGTTATAATAGGCACTAATTCGCATAACGCCAGATTAATGCATCCAAACTAGTCACCGTAAGAAAATGACAGAACGCAATAAAACACACAGGAGATTAAGTTGGAATGAAACCATAGTGTGCATGCATATTCATTTTGGGTTAGATCTTTAACTCTTCTTTAGCAGCTTTTAGCAGCAGTTAGAAAGCTGGCTGGCCTGTTTCCTTGGGAAAAGGAAACCTCAGATAGGCTCCAGTTGCCAGAATAGTTCATAAGCAATCTGTGTGTAAGTCTATCAGGTCCAGCTGGCCAGCAAGAACTGCTGTCAAGAGCTGCTCTATGAACACAATGATTTCCCAACGGGCTTTTCTTTTTCTTTTTTTTTTTTTTTATAACTCTTTTTTAGGTTTTGCTGTTAGCATAGACAGTGGTGGGTGTAATACAATTAAAAAGTTCATATTCTGGGCATTTCCAGCACCGTTTAGAGAGCAATGTAAGAACAGAACAATGTCTGTCGTGGGTAAGACCAAAGATCTATGTAGCCTACCATGCTGTCATGGTGGCCAACAGTGGATGTCTAGTATAAAAACAGTGCAAAGGTGGAATAGTACTTCTTTAGTGTACTTCTGCAGCTTACAGAAAATGTGCAACTCAGGGATATCTTCAGTCAGCGGCAGCATTAACTATCTTAAATGACTTTTCGTCACGAATTTGAATGTCCTTTTGCATCACTATTGCCCTTTTGTAATGGGTTATTCAGCCTAATTATAGCCTATGAGAAGATATAATCCCTTTTCTGGTTTTTAAATATGGTAGATGACAATTTCACTTGATGTCGTCTATATTAATATTATTAAAAAAAAAAAAAAAGGAATAAGAGTTTCTTATTCATTCTTTCAGTGCTACTGCTTTTACAGTTCACTATTTTGTTCCTCTGCAATTGGTTTTCCAGGCTGAAAAATTCTAACCTTTTAATCGCTCTTGGCATGCGAATTGTTTCAGGCTGTAGATCATATTTATCAGCCTTCACTTTTCTAGCTCAGCTGTACCATTTTTAAGATGCGATGCACACAGTATTTAAGGTGCTGAGAGACCATGGGTTTATATCCAAGTGATATGTTCATTATTTCCTGTTTTCTTCCCTATTCTGCACCTAATAATTCTTTTATATTCAGTTAGCTTTTTTGACTGCTTCTAAGCTGATGTTTTGAAGTCAAACACAAATGCAGAGGATTGTTTGGCTTTTACAGTTTCTGCAAGGATCTTGAATATAAACACATTTTAGTTACTATTACAGAGATAGTCCTTGATAGTAATATTATGACACAAGCCAAAAATACCACTGGTAAGAGTCAAAACCAGACTCTGCTCTTTAAGTTGCTTGACTAGCTTATCCATGCAACATTCCTGTACAGTGTCTAAAAATACCCCAGTGTGACATTTAAATCTACATAAGAGTAGCTAAATTCTGCTATTATTATGGTATTTCTAGTCCTGGCAGACTCCGTCAATTTGATTTTACCCTAGCTTGTTAACTGTTGTTAGCTGTCCTTATCTTGACCTGATTGGTGCTAATATATATACTTTGCCTTGAGAGTTGCTTTTAAATATTTTGCTTGACACTTCTGTATGACATCTGAGATTTGCAATTGGGTATTCAACCACTGCTGTAGTTTTAGTGGTCTCCCAAGGTGTCCAAGGTGCTGTAGAATACACATCAGCTTTAATGAAGAAGATCTAGTGTGTAAACACACACACAAACACAGAATTTTAATCTGTGGAGAAGAACCATAGGTCAAAAGGAACTAAACCAAAATATTAAAGAGAAAAACAGTCCTTATCTGTAGAGAGTAAATGATGGAAAAAATCCAAAGTTGAATTGCTTGCTTTGTTCCAAAGACTGCAAAAATGTTTTACATGTATTCATGAACTATACTTGACAACATCACCAAAACAGAATATTTGGCAACAAGTTTCCTACCTACAGCTATCTGCAAAATGAAACTTTGGGGATTTTTCTACAAACATGCTCTAGCTGTGCCTTGATCAATGTACTCAAGCACTTTTATGTCCTCCCCACCCTCTGCTCCTCTGTTGCATGTATATTTATCAGTATCACAACATCTGCCATCTGTTAATCCAGGTGCTAAATCTAAACAAGGGAAGGTCTATGTGCCAGTGGAGTATTCCTTGCTATGTGCTATGTCTCTGAAGTTGACTGTCATTTTAATATTAGCAGGAGATTTGGATGTTGTTGCTTCCTTTGCCAGTTTGTGGAATCTTTCAGATAAATTATAGAAAAGTATGCAATCCCATTTTGGTCTCTGTAGTATCCTGTTTTATTTTTAGTGTAATGAAAATTGTAACTTCTCTTTGTACACTTTAGATTACACTGATATACTGTGCCAGCAGCCACTGGATTTCACTCCTCTTTGTCAACTCCAGACAGTAACTCTTAATGTGATAATAGATAAAGGACTTCCTGAAAATCTGAAGTAATCCAGCCAAATATCTCCCTGATGTGAAGCCACTGGCAGTAACAGAGATACAGAAAGAATGCATATTGCCTTGGTGTCCACTGAATCTGTTTCATTTGGTTTTGGCAATACACTTATGATTTTTTTTTAAGCGAATCTGCCAGTCTTTCCATAATTTGAATCCAGGCTGGCTATTCTTATTCAAGTTGTACTTTTTCCAACACTGATGAAACTTAATTGATCCCTAGACACGCTGTTGATGATAACTTATTTCCTGCTGCTGCAAAAAGCCCGTATCTCAGTAGGCAATTTAAACTGGAATGTTCAGCTGAAAAGCAGTCTAAGCAGACAAGGACATTTTTTCTCTAGATCTTAGCTGGAAGGAGGGACTGAACAAAATGCAGTGGCCAGTAATTTAACTGGCAAAATAATTGTGGGAATCTTCTGTTACTGACAGGCCTCCTGCCAAACTCTCTAAAAGCCCTGCTGAAAATTTTCCTTGCTAGACCTGGAATCACATGCAGCCAAAGATTGGAATTTCTTCCCCAAACTCCATTTTTTTTTGATGTGGAAAGGACAGCAAAGGCTTTCAGTTAATAAATCAATGTTTCAGTTAGAATACAAAATAATAAATCAGGGCATGACAATTATTTAAGTAATTTTTAGAGTTAAACCAGATGAAATATAACGAGTTTTCTTCCTGCCAATTCTGATCCTTGCAGGTGTGGCTGTTTTCACTTGTCCATCAACTGTCATTGAACAAACCCATATAGCTTCTTCTGGGTTGCTGAGGAGGTGTCTGTCTCAGGATACTCTTTCAAGCCACCTCTCACGAGTTGCCACATGAGCTGAAATGTTTTGACTTCTTCCCTCACATTTTCGGTTAAATGCTTCTGCTTTTTCTTTTTTGTTGGGTGTAGGAGTAGTTTGGCCACAGGGTAAGGATGCTTACCTTGCTGCTGCTGAAAAACTAGAGGTTTCTTTTTTTTGTTGGGTTAGTTTTCTGTAAGATTGACAGATGAAGAAGCAGGATCAAATCTTCTGGCAGTAGCAGGCAGGTAACCGGAACTGCACAGCTATGGGTCTGCTTCCTCTTGCAGGCTACCCCCACTTCTCTTGGGAGCCTCTCAGTTCCTGTTGCTGCTTCATGCTATTCTCCCTCTCTCCAAAGAGTTCAGTATAACTCAGAGTGCAGCAGTCCAGATGAGATGGACCTTTGCCTCTTGAGAGATGCCAAACAGAAGATCATGCAGTCTATTGGAAAGAAATGAAGTAGTTTCATCAAAATATATAGGCATTCATATATGTAAAATGCATACATGTAATTGTATGCATTTTAGATGAAAAAGAAGATGAAAATTAGTGTCTGTGTAGAAACTGCAGACTGTTGGAAAACATGCATGAGTTACTGTCCATTAGCTTTCCTCTCACTACTGGGATCCATCAGCAACAGCTTGTTTATTCCCTCCAGCCCTGAGTAATTTAGCTTCTTTTTTCTCCATCATAGGGAGATGATTGAAAAAATGGCTCTATCTTCACAGGATATAGGCTATATTCCACAGCTCTGAAGCAAGTAAGCTGGCAATAGTTCAGCTCAAGAAAGTTGAATACTGTTTATATAGATGTCTGGTGCTGTATCAGCTTTCTAGGATTGTTTTTATTTCCCTCCTCCTCTCCAACCCCATTTTGCAAGCTGCTCTGAGCTTTTCGAACTACTATTCAGTGCTGGGCTATATTCTGCTATGAGGTATGGTGGTATGTTAGTAATGGCTGATGTGACTCTTCTGTTTTGTGTGTGAGTGCACACAGGTATGCACAGACAAGCACAGACTAATGCTCTCATTCTTCCATCCAGGGGAGTTCACTGGAGAGGAAGAAACTCTGGATTTCTTGTCTACTCATAGCTATGGAACAGGACTGCAAATAGTTTTCCAGAGATGCAATACTCCATGGACAAAAGACCAAAGAAAAATAACTTAGGAGGTGAAGAGCATAGATCTATGCACTCATCAGTACTATATGGGACCAAGGAATGCATGTGTTACCCAAACAAGCATAGAAATTTTACCCTTTTTTATTAGCATATTCCCAAAACTGTATCAGCAAAAACCTCATTATATCTTCTCATGGATTGCTATTTGCATTCGGGGTGGGGGATGAAAATGTGTTGGGTTGCTGCTGTTGTCCTGATAACATGGCTGCACAGTATAATGTTTAACTTTGTGTGGCCACATTTCCTTTCTCTGAAAGCAAAGACATGAAGAGAGGGAGTGAAAAGGTGGGGCTGCTGTGCATTGCACCCTTGTACAAACTGGGATTTAGTGAGGGCACAGCCTCTGTCTGCCTCAGAAATCCTCTTGATTGCTTGAGTTCAGAAATAACCACAATAAGTCAAGTCCAGCAGACAGAGCAGTGAAGAGCTATAAGACAGCTCTGAGCTTGCCATTAGAAAGTGGGGAGAATAGAAACCTCTAGGAAATCGCCTACTTTGCCTAATGTCATACAGGTCTTGAATTCTGAGCTCTAGCCCAAGATTTTAACCCTTCAGCTGGCAAGTTGTTGGTTCTAATTATTAATTTCTTTGTTTCTTTGAGCCATTTCTCTTACATTTATCAAATGGCTCATCTTGTAACAATAATGCTGTTCAGCTAGGTAAGAGAATCTTCTCTCCCTATTTTTGGCTCTTAGAAGATAAAAAATATCGTCTATTTTATAAAGGATAACTGTATAGATTATTACAGGCATTATTATGAAATGAATGTGGTTAAGAAAACAGAAGAATCTATGCATCAAACACTGACTATTTTGCTTAAACACAACTACAATTGTTAAACAGAAGGTTTTGTGTGTGTTCTTGTTCAAAAACTGGTTTATAATTGCTGACATTATTTATTGATGATTACTGTACATGGAAGAAAAGTGTGACTGCACTAGTCAGCCACTTTGCCTATACATAGATATTCCTTTTCAGAAATTATACAACCTTGCAGCCTACTGAGAAGTAAATTAAAAAACACTGAAATTTATTCCCTGAATTGAATCTCCAATTAAAGTTACAATTGCTCAAAGTGTTGTTTATTTTCCTTTTGCAAACTTAAAAAAAGGTTACTTAGAATATGGCTAATGATATTTTTGATGGAGGTATAAGAAAATGTGAATATATAATATGACTTCAAAATCACACAGAAACATTGAAATTAAATTGTGTGAATCTGGCTACACACCTTGGTTAATTATGTTTCTTTATATGCAGATTAGAGACCTTATTCTCCTTCCCACTCATATATAATTCCACTCAGGCATTTGGAGCTGCACTGCAATAATTCTGTTGTCAAAAGAAACAGCAGCAATGTGCAAGTGTAGACTGAATATCTGGTGAAGTTTCCACTGATGACAAAGCAGAATTCTGCTGGAGGGACACCAGCAGAAACAATCATCAGACATGGCAGAAAGAGAAGAATTGACTTGTGGTCTGCACTGTCTATTCTTTATATCAACAGCAGCTGTCACGCTCTTGATGAGATAGGAGAGCAGATTGAGAAAAGCACATCTGAGGATTAACAGATCAGTCAATAGGAATTTATTGCTTTGCTGGGAGGAGTATGATTCATGACATCTGAAGTCCAGCTGAAGTAAAGGTAAGAGGTGTTACAGGGCTACCAGAATAAAAGTAAGAACCAAGGTAAACACAAGGGATAGCTTTCAAATTACTGGGTGGAATCCGCATGGAAATAACTGGTTGAAACAGAGAAAGATTCTGTATATTTAAGGATGCTCACTGAGAACTCAAATCAAGAGCTATTGAGGTAGTCCTCAGAAAAGAAGAAGAAAAAGATTTTGCAAAGAAAAAATTTTGCAGTTGCATATGTTCTGGGAAGGACAGTTTTACTTTGGTCCTGTTCTTAGTGGAAAAGCATGTCACCTTCTTGACTTTAAACAGGCAGTGTTTGTTAAGCAGGACCAAAGACTGGGATGTCAGAAGAAAAGGAGCTAAGGCTTACCTTGAGTAAGGTAGAATATGCTTCCAGCTATAGATGGGGGAAAAGTGACATTTTTGGCTGTCATCAAGAGGAAAGAAGCTAGGAAAGAAAGAAGAATAAAAGGAGATTGTAAGAGATGTTACCTTTTGTTCACACTGGCAATCATAGAATCATGCAATGATTTGGGTTGGAAAGGACTTTAAAGATCATCTAGCTCCACCTGCCCTGCCATGTGCAGGGACACCTTCCACTAGACCAGGTTGACCAAAGCCCTATGTAACCTGGCCTTGAACACCTCCAGGCATGGGGCATAAAATAGAGCCTTCAGGTATTATGTAATAATAGCAAGAAAATTTTTTAACTTGGGGCTGAGTCAATCTGCTTCAAACTTTAATGAATTTTGAATTGTGTCCCTGTATTGTCAGTGCCACCTTAAATGAAAAAAAAAAAAGATTGGAAATAAAGGCACAGCAAGTTAGATGTTACAATAAGCATAGTAACAGGACTATAAATATACTAAACTGTTGTAATAAACATAAATCTGAAAATGTAAAATAAGTTTCTGAAAGCAGAAATGTGTTGGGATACCATAAAATGTCTCATTAAAAATGTGGATACTTTATTTTTAGATTTCTGCTTCTATACTTTTTTAATGAGACAAATAATATGAAAATTTCTGGTTGTTGGTTGGTCACACAGGCCAGTAAAAGTTTAAGGAAGTTATTTTATATAAGAAAAAGTGGCAGGCTGAAATTATCACACTATAAACCGAAATGGAGATTCACAATGTGCCAATGAATTTGCATGTTTCATATCCACTGTATTATATTCTCCATAAACAGAAGGTTACATTGTGGGGTCTTCTCTCCTGCTGAGACCAAATTGATACAACTTCCTTAAAGAATTGTAGATTCACCTCTTGATATATCCTATGGGGTTGAGGCCTGAAAAATATACAGATTGCAGGATCATTTCAATATGACATGGAAGTGAAAAAAAGCAATTACACTTAGGGATATTATGAGCCCCCCAGAAGCTTACAGTTCTAGAAAGAGATTTTTGCATAGGCACAACACTTCAGGAGAAACAAAGATAAAATATGATGGCTATTAAGTAATGACTGGGTAGCATGACCTGGGGGCCTCTGAAGGTGGAAAGATCCCTGCATGATTTATTTTGAACATCAATGCCATCTTCCTTTTTTACATTGAAGTAGCAGTAATAAGTCATGTCTGAAATGAAGACATTTCTTGCATGTCAAACAAAATGATGGATTGAAAGATGTGAGCTTTAACTATGACCATCAGGAGAGCTTTTAGCTTTAAATTTAGCCTCCATGAAATGCATCTGAGATGTGGCAATCATGAATGGTTTAAAAATCTCTTACAAAAGTAGGCTTCTACAGAGGAAAATGAAAGGCTCACTTTGGTCATTCATCTATCAGAGATGCTTGAGTTCACAGAAATAACCTGTACTGTGTCGAAGTCAAGCTAAATTGAACTACGTCATTAGTACCTTTCAAGACTGAAAGGTACCATTTTGCTTGAAATATTGATGGGAAATATGGAAAACTCCAATTCAAATAATTGAATAGCTCCTTAAAAAAAATCCTCAAGTAGGCTTTGGTTTGATGCAAGCACTTGGTAGTAAGGAAGATAAAAGAATATATAAAAAAAGTAACTGCTTGTGAGACAGTGCTGGAGGCAAGCTACAGTGATAGCAAGGTAGAGAGTGGGGGTATCAGCCTTCATTCTTTTTGTAAATCAGTTTAAGTTAGGATCACTGAAGTAAAAATGGAACTATAGGACTTGAAATCAGAGGAACTACTACATTATTGTTAAGCACATTTAAGGAGAGTCAGGCTAAGCCATCACATAGTTTCAAATCCATGCTAGTAGTGTTATAGATACAGTTCTTCCTTGTGACTTTCTAATTTGCCGTTCTTTGCTCTTCCTGTGCTGCCGCACAGTGCCTGTGTGATTTTTGCCACTCTTTTGGGTCTTTATGAAAGAATGGGAGTTGCTGACTAGGTAATTTTTATCAGATTTTACCCCTCTCCAGTCTCTACAAAGTCTACGACAGGATGGCATTGCCCTGAACTTCTCAGATAAACAGCATAGGAAATCAAGTTCTCGCAGGGTGTTGACTGTTTTATTTTCTGCTTGTGTGTGCAGTGTGGGTCGCAACTTTGCATGTAATTCTTCCATCTTTGCAGGTCTGTATTAAACCACAAGGCTAGGATGCAATGATTTTGGTGGTTTTGTTTTGTAAAGAGGAAGATCAACAGGGGTGAGAAGCTCCAAAGGGAGTGGCAGAGTGGCTGAGGCAATGGCTGGTTGGGCACATGTGTTAGTGTTGAATAGCTGTGCCTATGCCATCTGCTGAAGGAAAAGAAGCAAGAGGGGACCAGTCATGCTGAGTGGAAAAGATGTGAGACCAGCACTAGGGCTGGCCTAGGTGGCTCAGCCAAAAGGGAAAAAGAGACAAGCAGAGTGGAAGTAAAGGAGAGAAGGAGGCAACCTGGCTCTGTGAACACAAAAATACTTGTCAGCTTTGGGTGTTTGTTTTTTCTGACTTTGTAACTGAGAACATTGCTGAAATAGGGCAAGAGTGCACACAATATCAGGACTGGAGATGGTGCTCACTAGATTTCACTTCTCCCCTTTCTTGAGTCTTCTCTGTGAAAATGTCAGAGGAAAGAAGACCTAAAATCACATCTAATCATAGGAGACAGTCAGCATTACTAAAAGGTCCTTTTCCTTGGCAATTAGTACCTGGCATAAAAGTTCTCAGATCGTTGACAGATGATGTAAATTAGAGTTTGCAGTTTAAATTAAAAGAACACTAAGGTTATAAATTCAAGGATTTTGAGTTAAGGAAATGTCAGAACTAAGACACACATAGAATGTGTGCAGTTCTAGCCTGGGCAACACAAATCTGATAAATAAATATCTTAAAGGAAAATTTGCAATGGAAGGGTCGGAGTAAGCAATTAAGGGCAGAAGTACTTTTCAGCTGTAAAAGGCAAGAGGACAAACAATGGAAGGAGGAAGAGTATAGGGCAGTGAATGGCTATTCCAAGATACTGCAGAATGACTCATTTGTTCTTTAAATGCGTGTTGACATGATAAGAACTTTAGATTTTATCAGTACATACAACTGAAGGGACCTTATAGGAACCTAACTGCATTAATCAGGATTTTCAAAATTAACCAAATGAAGGATTGTCCAATCTCAGCAATAAACTCCAGCTTCTTTAGGAAGTAAGGCTTTAATGCTGTGACATTAATCTTGCAAATACATTTTTGTTCCCTAAATAAATCTAGAGACAAGGAAACATGAAGAGAATACAGTATGAAGGGATTGGAATTGAAGAATTAAAATGACTATGAAAAAAAAGTTGAATATGAATGTTTTGTGTGTATTTTTCATGTCACCTGGAGGTTGACAATCAACTAGAAAGTATAAATCACAAACCTGATTTTATTCTTATGGATAATATTTGACCTGTAGCATTTCTTTGTAGTCTCACATTTTTCAGGAATGAAATGTAAAATGGAGACACAATTCCATATTCTTAAATGTGTGAAATCCTAAAGAAGCTATTTTAAAACAGTGTGCATAAAAATCTCAATATTGCATGTAGCATTTACTAGAGGCAGTGCTAAAAGGAGGTAATTTTATTACATTTTTTCTGTCTTAATGCATGTTAACAACATTCTTAAACCAGCTCTTTAATTTTGCTATTCTATAGTTCTGCTTTGGTGGGATAGTAATATTACCTGAAATAACAGTTCTTATCTTCTGTTGTCAGCTATGCTTTTGTGTTCTGATTTATAGTGCTTTAGACTATCTTCTGCCTGATGCCTGCTTTAGCTGATTTTTCAGTAGTGTAACCCTCAGTAACATAAAGAGGGAGTCCAGGGTGCATTAATTACTTGGCAATACAGGAGCCATCAGCATAATTCATTTTGGAAGATTAATAGGGCTTAAAACATAGATTACTTAGGACTTTCTTTTGATATCAAACAAGTGATTACTTGCTTGTTCGTCCAACAAGATATACCCTACCAGTTTGAATGATTGTTGAAGAAATATGTTAGCTTTAATTTTTTAATTTTTTTTAACAGTTGCTTTGAATATGAAGAGTGCTGCATACTCTGTCAAGGCATTTATGCTCATAAAACAGGGAACATTTTTGTCCCAGTGTTGAGTCACATACCTAAGTGATGAGCATACAGAAACTTGAGAAGGCAGAAAACCAGATAGTTTGTAAAGTTAGGCTCTTCCTACCATATACAGGTGGGGTTTTTTTGGCGAAAGTAACTCTAAATCTCATTTCCTTGGTTAAATTAGGTCTCTTTGAAGATGTCTTCATATTACTTTTTTTGTTTCAGTTTCTTGTTCTGGGTGTATTAAACCTACAGAGGAAATTGTGCTATATTAAAATCTAAATTGTGCTGTATTAAAAAAACAAAAACATGAGGCTTATTTAAACACCAGATTAATCTCATGCTAAAGATTGTTGAACTATCATCTGACAATCACGACTGTGTTAACTACCCTGCAGCTGACAAATAAAAAAGCATTTTACAAGTATTATGTGGGATGTACAAGCTAATATCAATTCATATATTGCTAGTTATAATTTTGAATTATATTCAGAACTATTTAATTAACTTTGTGATATTCAAGTGAAAAGAAGCAAAGCATAGAATCCAAAATCATGCCAATCAAAAATCTCAATCAGCTGCAACAGACTTTGTCTCACAGATGTACTGCTATGAATGTCAACAAAACCGTAGTTTAAAAAAAAAAAAAAGATTAAAATTGGAAGGAGCTCAAAGGACGATCCCAGAGGAGTCTGTGGGGAGAGGCAGATGATGTTGAGATTGCCAGGCAGATGACCACGCAAAGAGTTGACCACGCAAAGAGTTGTGGTCAACAGCTCAATGTCCAGTTGGAAAGCAGTAACAAGTGGTGTCCCTCAGGGATCGGTGTTGGGACCTGTCTTGTTCTACATCTTTGTCGGTGACATGGACAGTGGGATTGATGCGCCCTCAGCAAGTTTGCCGACGACACCAAGCTGTGTGGCTCGGTTGATACGCTGGAGGGAAGGGATGCCATCCAGAGGGACCTGGACACGCTTGTGAGGTGGGCTGATGCCAACCTCATGAAGTTTAACCAAGACAAGTGC
>NW_009933685.1:0-3369 GCF_000696875.1 Nestor notabilis | reverse complement strand
AGGAGGGTTGGAAGTAGGTGATCTTAAGGTCCTTTCCAACCCAAACCATGACTCTATGATTCTAAAACTTCAACATGTGTCATATAGAAGAAAATCTAATGTACTACTAAACAAAGGAAAGCGGCTTTTTAGGTGAATATTGGTCTGTATAGCGAACATGGCACAAAAAGTGCTGTGGAAGAAGTGGTATCTTCCTTTTTAGTCTTCTCTTTTTCTGTGGAAGGTTTGAGAGCAGTTAAATATTGCCATATGCTATCCAAGGGTATGGTGAAAAAAGGTAAAATGTAGGAAAGGTGATACAGATATTGTTCAAAAGCTAGTTACAGCTCTTCTACCATAGGCTTCCAGAAAAAGATACAACAGAAGCTGTATCTTATATATGAGGTAAACCAGGGAGATGGCCAAGGCTGAGGAAAGGCCTTTCACTTTTGTTATAGATGCTAACACAGGAATTGGAGGTCATTCATGCCTCCTCCAAGCTGTGAAGCTGTGGTGACTTTCTTGAGGCAAGAGAAGGGGGAAATCAAAACTGTCTATGGCTGACAGTTTAAGGAATTTATAATACCAGTTCAAACCCCAGTGCTGGCCTCCCAGGGACTGGAATTTATTGCTCTGTTGCATTAGACTGTTTGTGTGAGATAAGATGGGGCCAATAGGCCAATTTTCAACTGATCAGGGTGATTTTCACAAATCATTGTAAGTGACCTTTATTCTCAGCCTCAGCAGAGACAAAAAATGCAATGGACCATTACAGCTTTATTTGCACTCTTTTCTTTGGAATCAAAATCCTCTAAACCTTGGTTAAGGAAGATGATAACATTGTAATGTTGGACTATCTTACACTTCAGTTCTGTCTGCTGTACCATTTCTGTGATAAAGCAGGGTTCCTGATCTTAAAAGCACCTGGTGGTGCCACTGTCACGAGTAAATAGAAAAATTCAAATATAAAATTTCAATGATAAAATAAATCCAGCTTCATGTTGCCTCAAATATTAGTTAAAACCAGGAGTGATACAATTTATCAAATGCACTTATCCCCCCCTGTATAAGAAAACCAGAGCTGACTGCATCTCCCTGGAGATCAAAAGTACAACTTGCAATCTGTACTAGTACTCATTTGTAAGCAAATAAAGTACAGTCCTGACATTTTCCCTTTCATTTTATCAAGCCTTCATTTGGTCTGTGCCAAGCCAGTGTGAATATGGTCAGTATTCTTGAGCTATTCTGTTCTTCATTTCACTATGGATTTTATTTTCCAAGAGTGATCTACTGTTAGAACATAAGTAACCATCTGCCCCAACAACAACACACAGGCTAATACAAACTGAGGGAAAAAGAATCTCTAAGTTGGTAACCTTCATGCCACACTCCTCCAACTGGGAGTACCAAGACTGGGGCATTTGGAAGTGCTGGTTTGAGATGCACCTTGGGTAGCAGAAATACCTGCTCCAGTCCTCAACAGAAGGGAAATCCCCCAGCTAGGCGCATTATAGTACTGGAAGGCCCTCACAGGGGAATATTGCTTGCATGGGAGTGTTTATGTGTGGTCAATGCTTCCATGTGTGGCCAGAGCTGAGGAGATTTTACAGTGATGCCAGAGCTCAGGTGAGACAGCAAAGTTGCAGTCATGTAGATGTTGTTGCACACTTTGCCAAAACATCCCTTATACTAAAGTAACAGGATGACTGCCCCAAGTCATAAATTTTGGCACCAGCAAAGGGGCATAGGGGTCAGAATATCTTTGCACAATGAAGGTTGTCGCATATATCTGGGAGGCACTTCACTTTGGTGTCCTTCCTCAACTGGGCAGCAAGGAATGGAAAATGTGTGGCACTCACCCTGCCTTGTGCACAGCTGAGGGTCTGGAAGCTCAGAAACTGTCAAAGAGCTACCCCCTGCTCCAGCTCCAATGCAAGTGAAATTGTCCACGTCTGCTCTGGTTGAATCAGGGAAGGGTGGCATCACAGATCCTGTTGGTTTTCACTGAGCCTGTGGCAGTGACACAGCCCCTGATGCTGCCACCGTTGACAGTCAGTAGTATCTGGTGAAAGAATACCCTCAGAGTGATCATTCACTGGAACAGGTTGACCAGAGATGCTGTGGGGCTCCCACCCATGGAGATATGCAAAACCTGGCTTGACAGACCTGAACAACCTGCTCTAGATGACCTTGCTCTGGGTGGGGTGTTGGACTACTTGATCTACTGAGGTCCCTTCCACCTTGACCATTGTGTGGGTGTGCAATTTAATTTCTGACCCACCTGTTCAAGGCATGAGAAAATGCATGTAGCAATTATAATGGAAAAAAGCTATGTCAGTAACACAAATTCTATATTACAAACACTCTTATTCTTGCAGAAATTCAAGTAAATATACATATTTTAAGAGAAAATAGATATATGTAAGTGCCTAAAAGAAGAAAAGAAATTGTTATTTGGTGATTTTTTTGCAACACCGTTCTTGATTATGTTTATTAAGATTTGCTTACTAAACTGATCTACCCATTTTCTTCTAGCCTAATTGAAATTAATTACAAGAGGAGTAATTATGCTTGCAGTCAGACCTGCTACACTGAGCAGATTATTTACTTGAGCTCTAATTTTACAGCTGCATCTGATTTTGCAATATTGGATTTTAATATGTGAATGCTCATCTTCCTTCTTGCATAGTTTCTAAAATGAAATTACTTATGTTGTGTGTAATTACTAAGACTTCCAAGAGCCATTTTGATCAAGAGTGAGATAATTTGCTGCTTTACCATGTGTCCTGAGTTCAGCTACAACAGTCATTTTTTTCTCGTTAGTAGCTGGTGCAGTGCTGTGGTTTTGACTTTCAGTCTGGGAACGACGCTGATAACACTGATGTTTTTAGTTGTTGCTCAGTAATGTTTACTCTGACCAAGGACTTTCTCAGTCTCATGCTCTGCCAGGGAGGAGGGGAAGCCAGGAGGAAGCAGAGACAGGACACCTGACCCAAACTGGCCAAAGGGGTATTCCATACCACAGCACGTCATGCCCAGTATATAAACTGTGGGGAGTTACCCAGAAGGCCCAGATTCCTGCTCGGGTCGGGCTGGGTATTGGTTGGTGGGTGGTGAGCAATTATATCCTCTCCCTGTGTTATTTCCCTTATCTTTATCATTATTATTGGTAGCAGTAGTGGTTTTTATTATACCTTGGTTACTGAACTGCTGTTATGTCAACCTGTGGGAGTTACATTCTTTTGATTCTCCTCCCCATCCCTCTGGGAGTGGGGGAAGGAAAAAGGGAGGGAGTGAGCGAGCGGCTGCATGGTTCTGAGTTACCAGCTGGGCTTAAACTACGACACTATGGCAAGATGGAATTTAAACTGTTTAAGACACTGCCCATCA
>NW_009933684.1:0-3453 GCF_000696875.1 Nestor notabilis | reverse complement strand
ATGCGCAGATCCAGCCACCACCCCTCCTGTGGGCTCCCATTGCGGTGGCAGAGACCCCCGCTGGGCCAGGTCTCCAGGAACAGCCTGCTTTTGGGGGGGAAACCCTCTGGATTCAGGCCACCTGGAGGAGGATGAAGATGAGGAGGTGGAAAGCAAAGGGTTCCCGGAGGGAAGAGCAGCTGAAAGCACTTGGGTGAACACGAAGCAGGGGCTGTGCCTGCGGTGGTGGGGGTAAAGCCCCAGCGGGAGCCAGGGGGGCCTCAGCAACAAAGGGAGCCGGGGGGAGCCTGCTCCCTGCAGCCCAGAGCACTCCAAAACCACCCTTTAATTCAAGTGCGGCCTCACAGGCCTGGGGATGCCTGAGTTGGAAGGCAGGGATGCTTGCTTCATCTCCACACAAGCCTCGCAGCCGGGTTCTGGGGTGTGCTGCTCCCCCACCGCCAAGGCTCCTTCTGCAGCCAGCTCTCTGCATCCCTCTGAAGTGCAGGATGCAACCCCTCTGTGCTGAGCATCCTCCCCACCTCATCCCTTGCTTATCTATGGGAGCTTGCATAGGCTGTGCCAAAACCCATTGCTTGGCACAGCTGTGCTGGTGCTTGCTGGGGTGATGCCAGCCAAGAGGTGAAGAACCATGACCGCATCCATCCCCAGTGCCTGGCTGCTGGGAGCATGGGGGTTTTCCAGGGTGCTGCCACCCAGAAGGGTGGAGGTTTGGGCTGCACGACCACAATGCTGCTGGGGTGGAGGGGGCTTTGCCGTGGGCAGCATCCCCATGGGCAGCATCCCATGGGCAGCATAGCTGCTGCGCATGCTGCAGCCTGCCCCAGCGGCAGGCGAGGCGCAGGGGAGGTGGAATGGGGAAGCATGTTTTCTGGTGTCCCGAAGGCACAGGAAACACGCCAGTGTGGCTGCCTGCGTGCCGGATCCCTCACCAGAGACCTGCCATGGCCCTTTGCTTTCCTGCTCTGTCACCACCGTCCCAAAGCCAAGGCCAGGGGGGAGAGCCAAGCCGAGTTCCACATCAGGTATTATCCCAGTGACGGGAGCAGAAGGAATGTGCCCTTGACAGAGAAGGACGGACCTGGGGACACCGTTCCCTGCCCTCGTCGCCATGCTGTCCCCTGCCTGCAGGCTGCTTCCCTGGGCACTGAGCCGAGGGCATAGGGCACCACAGTGCTGCTGTGCTGGTGGTGGGGGGCATGGGTGACATGGGGTCTGGCATTGCCTCTGTGCCTATCCCTTAAGGCCACCATCTGTGTTCTGACCCAGCTTGAGCTCTCCACATCCTTCTTACCAAGGGCCTGAAGGGGTAGACAGAAGCAGATGCCACACAGTGGGGTTTGAGGGAGTGCCATGCTGTGGGGCAGCTCTGGTTGGAGCCTTTTCTCCCTTGTTTTTGTCACCTCTGGAGCTGCCCTGCCCTCCCTACCCATCTCCCCTGTGTTACCATCCTGACCTGCATGTCAGCTCATTTTTCCTCTGTTAATAACAGCATAGAGCGATGTCACATTGATGTCACCTTGCTACACCCTGGATGCTGCCCAGGGCTGTGCCCTGTGGCCCTGGTCCCTGCCAGGGCTGTGCATGCTGGTGTGTGCTGTGAGCTGTTCAGGCTTGTCCTTCTGCCTGTGTGCAGGCTCCATGTGTGTGTTTCTGCAGGCAGCCACCCATGCAATGAGCAGGATGGCCTCAGCTCAGTGCTATTCCCAGGCACATTTGCTTGTCCCCTCTCTCCGTCCATGGGGATACATCAACCTGGGATGGGCTGAGCATCACCACGGAGAGACGTGGGGGAGCTGCCAGCCCTCCCCTTCAATTTCAGTGCTTGGTGGCAGAGCACCCTTCCCTCCTGGCCTCTGCCTGAGCGCCTTGGGGTGCTGCTTAGCAAATTAGCACCCAAATCAACCCGCTCACCTCTAATTGGGGGTGAGTCTTTGAGGATGTGGTTCCCCCCCTCCTCTGAGAGGCTGCTGTGATGCTTTATCTGGGTGGACAGATCCCTCCTAATTGAGCAGATATTCCGTGTTCGCAAACAGATGGCTCCTTTGCATCAATTATTCCTTATCTGTGTAACCGGGGATGATTTGCTGACAGATAGCACGGGGTGAAGTTAAAGCAAGGAGGTGGCCGGTGCTCGGTGCTGGCTCCGGCTGCTGCCTGGGGGGTTCTTGGGGAGTACAAACGGGGAGGGGTGATGGATCCTGGCTGCTCCTTGTCCTGTGCTTTGGGGTCTCAGCATCCCCCAGCAGGAAAATAGGGGCCTGATGGGTGGATTGGGGCCTGGGGCACTGTGGGGCTCCATGGGGAGCCAAAGTCCACCTTCCCCACCACAACCACAGCCTGGCCCATTGCTCCCTGACTGCGTCTTGCCCAATGCTGCCGTGGTGCATGATGGGGGATGATTAACGCTAATTAATGATTAGTTGCTCCGGGTATCAAAGTGTGCCCCAGCCCTTTCCCATGCCCACGGGTAGGGGATTGCTGCCTGCTGCTGCTGGTGGCATCACCCTGGGAGGAGGAGAGCTGGCATGGCATTCCCACTGGGACCCTGGGGAGATGTCCCTGCCATCTCCAAGGATGCCACGCTAAGCTTTTGGGGATGGGGAATGGTCCCTGGGCTTGTCCCCTGCTTGCTGTGAACGTCCCCTTCTGTTAATCAGTGGGGGAGAGATGAGCATCCCCACCATGTCCAGGGCAGCTGGTGGCACCTCGCCAGTTGGAGCTGGGACCTGGTGGCACTCGAGGACTCGCGGGATGTGCTGAGCGCTCTCGGTTGTGCGGCGCTGCCATATGGACTCCATAAATTAAACCTTTCCAGGAAGCAAATGGCAAATTTATACGTCCGCTCGCGTGCGTGGCTCATTGAGGCTAAGGGCTTCCCAGCACAAAACGCACCTACCATCCATCTCGCTTCGGCTCTCCGCATTTATAAGGCTAATCCCAAAGGAAAACAGGATCAACATAAAATCCTTACCATGCTGCAGCCCTGGTGCTAATGTTCTGAAATCAGGAGCACAACATACCCTATGGATGTCCCCTACGGCAGGAGGGGCGTACACCCTCATCCTGCTGCATGCCTGGGCTGGGTGGCAAGTGAGGGCCAGGTTGTCCGTGTGTCTGTCCCAGAGCAGCATGGTGACGCTGGGATGCTGGCTGTTGCTTTATTAAAGGTGACAGCCCAAGCTGTCTACCTGTGCGGTGACAGCTACAACTAAACGCAGAACCACAGCAGCACCCGGGGGCCAGGGAGTGGGGGACCGTCCCCAACCTGATCTCAAAGCGGTGCCAACACCATCCCCATCCCTGAAGCACGTTTTTCCTCGCCTCTCCCGGCAGGGAAGGCAATGGGGGATGTTGATCTCGAGTATAAACACTGCCCAGTTGAGTAATCAGGAGCTGCCTAACCGGCCAGCTGCCACCGGCGGGAGAGGGGACGCCGCTTTGATTCATGTC
>NW_009933683.1:0-298 GCF_000696875.1 Nestor notabilis | reverse complement strand
AGCCCCGAGCTCCCGGTGGAGAGCTGCCGCCCCACCACGCACCACCCGGATGCAACAACCGCACCCCATGCAAGGCGGTTCACCCGCTGTGCTCCGGGTGACACCCCAAAAGTGCCCTGCCGGCACCCCCACGTACACCCATCGCCTGGCATGGGGTAGCTCCCACCCCATAGAGCCCCCAGCCACACACACGGAGCTACTGCCTCCTGCACATGCCTCCTGGCTCCAGCACTCCCATGGTGGGATACACCAGTGTACAATGCAAGACGATGTGGTGGTACTGCTGGTGGATGGGGAT
>NW_009933682.1:0-238 GCF_000696875.1 Nestor notabilis | reverse complement strand
CATCCCGCATCCCTCTGCCCTCGGCCAGCAGCAGCATTCCTCACCCCTGGAAGTTCCCAGGCACAGTGATCTTGCGGTTGACCAGCGCTTTCATGACCCTGCTGACCATCTCGTAGAGGGAGCCTGACATGTTCTTGGTAAGCCGCCCCTCGAAGCGCTTCTCCACCTCCTCCCTGTGCAGGCGCAGGGCAGGGGTGAGAGCAGGAACCCAGCAGGTACCTCACATCCCTCCCAACGC
>NW_009933681.1:0-7351 GCF_000696875.1 Nestor notabilis | reverse complement strand
GTTAATTATGCATAGGATGCTTATGTTTGTGATCTTTAGAGATAACTGACCAACATCCACGTGGCAACCCTGGCAGGGTAATACTATTAATCAGAAAGTAATTTTTTTTACTTCTCTTTTGACCAAGAAATCCCTAAGAAACTGGGGGGTGTTGGGGTGTGATGTGTGTGAGAGGGTGGTGTTGGTTGGTTGTGATTTTTTCTTTAAATACATGTTAAACTAAGTCATGTAAGCCTACAGGAAAGAAAATGCGAAGTATTATATTGTGAAAGTTTCATATAATTCCGTATTTTAAGAGTACACAATCACTTCTGAAGGCTATTACAAAGCACATACAAAAAGGCTAGAATTCAGGTGGAACCCTACACCTTCCATCTATATGATTTTCAGTTTCATATTCACTTTCCCATATTTTGCATTCTCCAAGTTTTGAATTGATTTATCTAGATTCGATGCTCTCCTGAACAATCTTTCTCATTCCCCATAGAAAGTAGCAACAAAAATATTCTTATATATATATATGCTTATATATGGTTACATATACTTCAGAAAAGCAATTATTTGACCAAAACTTACTCAAATGAAAGTTTCTTCAGGACAGGTGGTAACAGCAGTCTGCTAGGAAACAGTTCAACTTCTTCCTCTCCTCCTTTTAAAAATACAAATATATGAGCATAGCAATGGTTGCAGTGACCTCAGTGCACCCATGTAAGAGAAAAGCAAGCTGATCTACATCACTAAATAGCCATGATTAAAAAAAACCCTTCAAAGTACAAAATTATGAATCTACAGGCAAACCTTCAATAATTATATTTTTGATAAGATTTTCTGCTTCTCAAACATCATGAGATTAAGCAAGCAATATATTAATATACAAAAAGGAAATACATTTTAAGTATTACCCTGAGGAGAATGCATCTTTCCTTGTGCCACTTCCACTCAGAACCCGTACTACTGCTGAATTAGAAAGTACTTAAAGTTTTTGAACAGTTAATATACAAGTAGCACAAAGGCATACATACTAAATAACAGTGCACAAGTTCCTGTTTTCCATGTTTTCCCTCATTTATAACCGAAGTGTTTTTCTGAAGCAGACAGGACGTACAGACTAACCTTGCTTTCACAGGCTGATGACTGGAAAGTTGAATTACTCAGAGCAGAATTCCAGGATAATTTTGCATCTCCTGTTGCCAGACATACATAAAAGGCAGTATGTTCAATGTGAAAGATTTTGTTCTTGATTTGGTAAAAAAGAAAAATGGCCCACGCCAGGTCGCGTTTCCTTTTATTGTTAAAACATTAAAGCATAACATTTCACCAAATACAAGAAATTTAGGGGGGTTCTGACATTACAAACATCTGAATCATCAAGAGAAAGTGTTGAGCTATACATAGTCTGACGTTAATCCATCAATTTAAGGTATATTAGTACATGCTTAAAACATGGCCAAAATACAGAATCACAAACTAAGTACCTTGATGCTTCTAAATCTGAGACAAGTAAGTCAGAGAATTGAGTGCAATAATTTTCCAACAAAAGTTACACTCAATTACAACCTCAGGGCAGAATTATTCCAGAAAGATTGATGGTTTCTCATGCCTGGCTCATTCACATTCAGTTTGGTAAGAATTTCAATTTTGAGAATTTGATAAAAACATTTTGAAAAATACAACATTTAACAAATGTGAAAAAACAAGTTCAGTCTTCACAGGAATATATGGATTGCTTGCCACTCCAGTCCTTAATTGCCTGTATGTTTTACAAATCTTTACAAAACTAATTTGTATCCATTTTGGTTTCAAAAACATAGTACATCTGAAAAATAAAATATGACTCTACTGATGGGTAATACAAAGACATGGACACGTATTTAAAATTACTTTCCAAAGTAAATAATTTCAGTAATACAGCTATAAGACAAGTTAAACATAGTACGATAAACCATGCATCTTCTGACTTGTCAGAACAGCTAAACTACTCAGTTAACATACAGCAACACTTTTGAACACTTCTGTAAATTCAGCACAATTTCCCTTCTAGCACAAGGGAAAAAAACAGATTAAATTTGTTCTTCAAGTGGTTCAAGGCTGTCCAAGTGTTTTTTAGGTGTATCATCACTGTGACGGCTTTGGCAATGGGTTAAATGTTTCTTAAAGCCTCGGGGAAAATTAGATTCAAAATTACAACGTGGACACTTCAACAAACTTTGACCATGAGCAGCAACATGGTTTTTGAGGAGAGACTCCAAGAGAAAAGCTTTGCCACATATTTTACATTTGTAGGGGCTTTGAACATTATGCTTGTTAACTAAATGGTGCAAGACAGCACCTTTTTTCATTGCACGACAGCAACAAATCTTGCAATAATACTTTCCCTTGCCACGCTTCATGTATTTTGCTATTTCTTCCTCGGAGATGAAAGCCTCTTTCTCTTCAGTAAACTGCAGCACACACTGTGGCTGCATGGGAGGAGTTGCATCTATTTTGCTCTCTTTGCCATAATCAGATGACTCCATATCATATTGCTCTTGGTCACTGTTGGATTCTTGCTCCTTTATCTCCATCGAGTCCATCTCTGCTTTTCCACATTCACTGCTATTTAGTTCAGAATCAGAGTTCTCCTGGTTTTCTTTCTTGGGCTTCTTTTTGGGGCATGAATATAACATGTCTTCTGGTGATTCTTTGGCTAATATTGATGGCTCATCCTGTGAGAACAAATCATCCAGTGGTTTCTGATCATCTAAACTATGAGAAAGAAAGTCACTCTCTCCAGACTCACTAGGTGTCTGGGACTCGGAGGAAAAACCCGACGCAGATTTGTGAGGCTCGGAAAACAGGATGTTCTTCTGGATTTCAGAAGGTACAGTAGTTTCAGCATGTCTCTGGACATCAGAGGATAAAGCAGCAGCAGGCTTCTGCATCTCAGAAAATACAGCATGCTTTTGAACATCAGGGGAAACAGCGGATTTCTGGGAGTCAGTAAAAACAGCTTGTTTGGGGGTCTCGGGAGAAACGGAAGGAGTAGGTTTCTGGCTCTCAGTAAAGAGGCCATGTTTCTGAATTTCAGGAGAAACAGATTTCTGAGACTCTGGAAAGGAAGTAGGCTCCTGAACTTCAGAGGAAATGGGAGTGAGTTTCTGGGTTTCTGAAAATAGGGTGTGCTTTTGGACTTCAGAAGAACCAAGAGCTAATTTCTGGGTTTCAGAACATAAGGCATGTTTTTGGCCTTCAGTAGAAACAGCAGAAGTAGACACCTGATTCTGAGGCTCAGAAAAGACAGCACGTTTCTGGACATCAGTAGAAACAGTAGGATTAGATTTACGAGACTCTGGGAACAGAGCTCTTTTCCGAGGTTCTGGGAAATGAGCCCGTTTCTGAGCCTCAGACAAAGCAGCAGAGGTGGATTTCTGAGTTTCAGAAAAATACATAGATTTCCGGGACTCAGAGAGTTTCCAAGATTCAGGAGATACCGAAGCACCAGGCTTACGGACCTCAGGAAAGAAAGAAGTCTTCCAAGAGTCAGAGGAAACAGTGTGACTAGACTTTCGAAGCTCGGGAGAAACAGGGGGAGAATGCTTCCATGTGTCAGGGGACACAACAGGTTTCCAGCCTTCAGGGTAAACAGATGAGATGGGTTTCCACGGCTCAGAAGAAACAAGAGTAGACTTCTGGGATTCAGAAAAGGACGTAGATTTCCACGAGTCAGAAACAAGCCTCCTAGGTTCTGGTGACACAACTGGGCCAGGCCTTCGGGTCTCAGGGCCAGACCTCCGGGATTCTACAGACACTGACATGGCAGGCTTTGGAGCCCAGGGAGAAACCGTGGAAGATTTCTGCACCTCGTGAGGTGCTGACCTCCAGGGCTCAGGGGAAACAGTTGGACCGGGTCTCCACGACTCTGGTGAAACTGCAGGAGCAGGCCTCCTGGTTTCAGGAGAAGCAGCAGAAGCAGGCCTACGCATTTGAGAAGGGTGTCTCCGGGGCTCAGGAGACCCAGCTGGGGCATACCGTCGTGGTTCAGGGGATACTGCTGGAGTAGGTTTCTTTGGCTCTGGTGACACAGCTGGGGAATATCTGCGGGGCTCTGGAGACACAGCGGGAGAATGGCGACGGGGCTCTGGTGATACAGCGGGGGAGTGCCGACGAGGCTCTGGAGACACAGCTGGGGAATGACGACGAGGCTCTGGAGACACAGCTGGGGCAGGCTTCTGTGGGTCAGGAGACACTGCAGGAGATAGCTTCTGTGGGTCGGGGGACACTGCAGGAGATGGCTTCTCTGAGTGCGGGGATACAGTTGAGGCTGACTTCTCTGGATCTGGAGATGTGGCCTCGGCTGACTTTTCTGGGTCTGGGGACACAGCCTGCGCTGACTTCTCTGGCTCTGAGGAAGTCACCTGAGCTGACTTCTGCGGCTCTGGAGACACAGAAGATTTCTGAAGCTTGGGGGAAACAACAGGTTCAGATTTGGGTTGTTCAGGAGAAGGGGCAGGTTTGCGTGACTCGGGGGAAAGGGTAGGTTTCTGTGGCTCCACTGGGACACTTTTTTTGGAAGAATCTCCATCTCCTTCTACCTGTTCTTTCCGCTCCTCATTCCACTTCTCAGGTGCTGCATGCTGTGCTGTGATGTGATAATACACATTGCAATACATCTTACTGGTAAAGAAGCATTTGTGGCAGTGAAACAGTTTTGCGCTTTTTTGATAAAATATAAGTTTACCCAAACCAGCAGCGTCCATTTCATCACAATACTCTGGGTGTATGGTACCCATATGAATTTGTATGCTTTCATAGTCCGTTCCTTTGAAGCTGCAGTGATCACACTCTAAGCGCTCTGGGGATTTACGCAGTACCTGCAACACGTCCATTTTTCAGTGGTCAGTAACAGTTCGCACAGCACTGCACCTTTTACAAAAGAAGCTTCAGTTCCTGCAATAAAGGAAAAAAATAAATCTGTGTAATCAGCTGTCAATGTTAATTTCAACTCTTTGTCATTCCTAAATAAGCACATGTGCTTCCCCCTCCCCCCCATTTTAGCAAGTGTAACTTTTGTGCAGGTACCACATCATCAAGAAATCCAAACACAGGCGTGTCCAACTTCTGCAAGTCATTTTACACGAGTAAAACTTGAAAAACAAAGTTTATATTTAACAATAGGCCTTCCTACCTATGTAAAAAAAATCCACAAGCAAACAATAAAAAAAGAGCTCAGGTGATGAAGGGTGAAGTTTACATTTCATTTGATAAACATGACTTACTTTCTTGTCTTTACTTCCCAGATTGTGTTTATTTACATTACACACATAAACTGAAAACAAAAAGTAGTGTGAAACAGTGCCACTGAGGTAAAGCCATTTCAAAACTGCATCTTCATCATAAAATTTCAAAACAAATTAGCTGGTTTCGATAAAGACAAAAAAAAATTCAAGAAGAAAGCAGCAGCCAGAAGCCTAGGCCCTGTTTTCATCTGTTAAACACTGTTCGCCTTTCCCTAATTACATGAAAACCAAAAGCTGCTGCTTAAAGATTTTTTCCACTATGAAAATAATTTTTTCCGTTCCACTATTTCATCTGCTGCCCTAATAACAACAAAAACACTGTTCAAAAAACCAGCCAGGATGTCTTTGTTTTCCAGTTGGTGTAGTTGACAGTCCTCTGTATTCACAACATCATTTGCCTCACCCCAAAGAGAAAGATGGAAAGTTCTCAAAATTATTGTTTTGGCAAGACTTAAAAAAAACACCCCAACAAACCAAAAAACAAACAGACCAAAACAAACAAACAAACAAAAAACAACCTCCCCAAACAAGAAACAGAAATGCAGCATCTGAAATGCAAATAATTTTTAATGACCTGGCTAGATTCCACTATTTCCAACAGAATTTACCCAGATTAGCTACTACAATAAGCAAAAACCCAAGCCTAACCAAATGCTGCAGGGCATTTTCATGTAAATGTGGGAGGGATCTCTATGGTGAAAAGTAACATTTGGATATTTAGGTGAAATGCACAGGCTTTTTTCTTGTAGGTTCAAATTAAACAGATGTCACATCATTATCATGCTAAGCTATCAACCAAATTTCAGGGGTCTTGTAAGACATGTTGTTTCCCAGCACTATTAGCAGTCATACAAAAGGCACCCCAAAATGTGGTCCATACCACATACAGTGTAGACCACAAAACACTTCCCAACATCATATAACAAACTTCATATTCTGAAAAAGATCCAAACAAAACAGAAAGATAATAGTAGTTTTCAGTGTCTGTATCTCTGCAATAGCAAACAACTTGTCAATAAAAAACCAAACAACAAAGCAAGCCAGGTCTTAACACTCCAAAAGACCTAAAAGTCTTTATGAATTAAGATTTTTTTTTTGGTTGTGGGATTTGGGGTGACGGGAAGAAAAAATATTCCCATTTGAAAGCCAAAAATTCTATATTGATCATACAAGATAAAGAAAAAGAATCCTTTTTTACAAAACCACAGCAGAACCTCATTAGGACAGTTAAGACATACTGCATTAATCACATTTTCCGAATCAAAAGCGAATTTGTCACTGGTGGTAATTCTAAGTTGCCTATTTTCTTTTCTCTGGAAAACCTAAAAAGGTTTTTCCAAAGTTAGTTTATCATAGTTTACAACAAAGTTTACCAGACAATCTTTTCTACCCTCTTCATCATTTCCCTCCTCCTTACACATCACCTAATTGTTGCCCTTGCTGCAGATTTCTGTTACTCACTCCTCCCAACTATACTTCACCTACCTCCCATCCTCTCCTTTTATTCAGTCCTATTTTATTTTACAATGGAAATTTCCATTTTCTTCCCAAATGCAGCAGTGAGAAAAGGTCCCTGGCTCCCTTCCACAAATTGTCCAAGTTGCTGCTAAGCTTTTTGACCAGGAGGTTATTCTGAAACTGGAGAAATCACAGGCACTTCCTCATTTTCATCTCCAGACATCCAAAGGTTGACATTCAAGCCTTTGGCATAAGAAATAACTGGAAAGAGCGGGGGACACTTTCTCCCGCACTGCCATGTCTCACCATTTTCCATTTTGTAACTTCAGCATACATCAGCTGGCAGTCACTGAGGAACCTGTCTCTTCTGCTGAAATGTCTTCTTAATTGAGGCATACCTCTAAGCAAGACAACTCTTTGGTATTGCAGCACCTTAGGCCACCTCTCCCCATTCCCCTTCTATCATGCATGTCTAGAACCTATACACAAAGGTTGCTACAACCAGCTCTCTCCTCTCCCCACAAAGATGCTGAAGATCCTGTCCCCTGCTGCAGTTCTTTCCATAACCTCTTCCAACACAGGAAGAACAGACAAAGAGCAAGGAAAAAGAAGAAAAA
>NW_009933680.1:695-4489 GCF_000696875.1 Nestor notabilis | reverse complement strand
GGCTTGGGAGTGCGTGGGGAACTTTGTTCAGGTGGGTTTTTTCCATAGCTGGGTTGTTGGTTGGTTTTTTTCTTTTCCTTTTAATGGTTAATTAAGTAAATATATATATATATGGGGACCAATCGAGAGATACAATTGTGAAATCAGACACGCACGCGGGGATGGGAGGGGGCAAGGGGGTCACAAGTTGCTACATAAAACTGCCACGTCTAACAGGATGTGCATGAGTTAAAGTACATCAATTAGAAGGGGTGAGGGGAAAGGGGGCAGCCGCCACCTTCAAGACAGTCCCAAGGACGCAGTGTCATTGCTCTGGGCCGTGCTGGCTCTCCCCACAGGGCTCGGTGGGGTCACGGTGGTGACTGTGGTCTTGGAAACAGCCTCCCGGTGCTTTGCACCTCACGGGGAAGCACAGCCACCACCTCACAAACAGTCTGCGGTGCTTTGCACCCCGATGGCTGGGACAGGGCTCCGCATCGGAAGGGATGCTGGAGAGTGGGAAGCCGCTCCGGCTAACGGGAGAAAGTTCCACGTTGCTTTTCCATATCTCTAAGCAGTATCTTACACCTAAAAGGGGGGTGGGGTGTGAGGAGGCATCTTGGACAAAAGGCTCTGTTGGGTTGTGAGTTCCTCCTCACAGAAGCAGGAAAGGCGGCAGCATCATGTACATGAAGTCCTGCGATGCTCTGCGCTTCTTATTTAATGCAACTGTTCCCCCGAAACAAAGGATGGAGCTGCTGCCACCCTGAATTCATGTCAGTCTCCGTCGTTTTGAGCTCTGTGCAAAGCCAATGCCAGCTCATCCAGAGCTCTGCTGAAATCATGTACCGATCAGTTCATGTCCGTTAGTGGTGTTTCAGTCCCTCCCCATTTTCTGTCCTCTGCTCTGTGCTCCCAGGATGCCATCCTGTACTGTTCTTCCATCTTCTCTGGCACTCTACTGCATGGTGGGATCAGGATGTGTCACTGCAGCTTCCCCTCCCCCAGGATTTGGTTGACTGATTGCTCCTCTTGAGAGAAAGACATGATGATGTCACGCCGACAGTACAAGTCCATTTAAAGGGGTTTGTCACTTTCTTTCTTCAGGTGGCTGGAAGAAAGAAGAGGAACAAGGTGATTTTGAGAGAGAAAAAGGCAATTCGGTATCTCCCACTGCCTTCTGTTAGTCTAGACCCACCCAACACCGCTGGCTTGGAAGGTTTTTCACATCCTTGAAATAGGACATGCTATTGAAAAGGAACAACACTGCACCTCTCTCTTTCCCAATGTGCTTCCCCGTGCGCTTGTGAAAGCCTCATCTTGGCAAAAGCATCCAACCCTTGCAAAGGTTTGGTATTTTGGCAGGGGTACCAGTTAGTGGTAACTGTATTAGCATGTCTGGAACATGCCAGTTTATTCCCTCCCCAGAGGGGAGGAGATGAGACACCCCCAACATTAGCCATGGAACAGCCACTTGCCAAGAATGACCTTCCTGGTGGCCAACACACAGCTGTGCCCCAGGGGCACAGATCCCTGCTCCCGGGTGTGGGCTCGGGCTCGGGCTCAGCCAGGGGCAACACTTCCCTGTCCCCACCACCTCTGCCCCCCCAGGCCAGCATTGGGCCAGAAGATGTGCTGGTGAGGACAGTGTGTCCGCTCGCCCTACAGTGCGGAGAGAGCAGGTCCATGCACCTGTAGTAATCCTCCTGCGTTGGGAGCGGCACGCCGTGCAGCGGGTGATGCGCATGGAGCCACTGCTGCTGTTCCAGAGCCAGGCGCTGCAGCTCAGCTGACTGTGCATGCATGGCCTGGAGCTGATGTGCTGCAGACATGGGCGCTGAGAGGGAGCCTGGCAGGTCCCTGTAGGGTGCAGCTGCAGCCAAAGATGAAACAGAGAATAAACAAGTTAACGTAATGGCTCCATCCTCACCCGTGGCCCTTCAGTTCAGTCAAGACTCTACTGTGCATCCTTTTCCAGCCCTGCCCATGTGCAGGACTTGCTCATTCCCCAGTAATGTAAGCCTGTTCTATGCCATGCCAAAGCTCTGCTTAATAGAACTCAGTTTGGTCCTGTAACCCCCTCATGATCACCCTGCCCCTTAGAGCTCTGCTGATGTTCTTTAAAGGAGACCAGCAGCCCCTGTGAGCATCCCCTACCAAAAAGCTGGTGGCGCAGCACTTCATTCTCATGTAGAGGGTGAGGAAGGAGAGGGTTTGGGATGGTTCCAGCCGGGTATGGTATCCGGGTCAGGTGTGATCCTGAGGCGAGTGGGTCGATAAGAGGGTGAACGGAGGCCGAGGCTGGGAAGAGAAGATACCACAAGGTAATTGTTCCATGCTTTGTAAGAGGCAACACAGAGAAAGGTGCAACAAAACAGACATGGACTGTGTTAGGGATGGAATGATTTCAAGGCTAGAAACACAGTACAATGTCCTTCCAAGGGCTACTCTTTTTGCCTGCATTGAATCTCATGTGAATCAGCCTGGCACAGCTCTGTCCCTACACTCCTTAGGGAGAAGTATGGCTCCATAACATCAGTTCTGCAAGGACCTGCTCTGCAATCACGTCCATACCCAGTCCTGTGGCTATCTGCCAGCCTGGCTGTCATTCACGTGCCTCCTCAGATTGGGTGCTTCCATTTCCAGGTCTCATCCAGCACAGAGGCTCAGTGCCAGGCATTCACATTTGCAAGTACTTTCTGAGGCTGCAGTGTAAGGTACTATCTGAAATCATATCTACTATATGAAAACTACTCTTCCCAGTGTTTTGGACTCACTGCCAGAGCGCTGTCTGCAGGTGCCCAGCTCCAGAGCACGGGGGGAAGGACCTTGGTTTGTACCTGATGCCATCTCTGAGTAGCTGCAGCTGCTTCGACTAGGTGTCTGTCAGTGTCTCTGCCACCAGACCCCACTGACTGCTCACAGTACCTGCATGGGCATGGCACTTTTCCCTCTTGTACTGTAGTTTGGGCTTTGCTTCCCCAAGATTTTCACCCCTAAGCTTCTTTGTGCTTTCCTGAGGAGGTGGAAACGGAAGAGATCACCACCTCAATTCTGAAGGACAGCAGCCTCCAGTTGCTTACAATTAGTCCACCTTCTATACCATCTCATCCCATCCCACCATCTCCAGCAAGAGCCACAGGAGCAAACTGGAGAACCAGCATTTCATTAGTCCTAAGGATACTGTTGGAACCCATTGTTAGGAGGGCTCCCACTCCCTCTGCAGACCACAGTGTGAGGGGTGCAGTCCGCAGCACCACCAGCCCCCTGGTAGGCAGTGGGACCCTAGCACTCATACTGCATCCCCAGAGATCCAAAACTGAAGGACATGGTGCAAACAGCTCTGCTTGCCACTAAGCAGCAAACTCACACATGCCCCAACACTTGCAACAGGTATCAACGTCTTTGGTGGGATGGGAGCTAGGGCAAAGCTGAATGACCATGGTGTTGACCTCTTCTGGCTTAAAAGATGGATCTGGCCTCTGAAAGTCTAGTCTCTGCAGCTTCTGGGCTTCCCTAGGGCCAGAGGGAGGAAGTGCAAGGAGGGTTTAGTAGGAGAGGGAGTGGGGCTTTGTGCAGGGCACCACCGCCATGGTCCTCACCTGCGTGTATGGCATCCTGCTGGTGGAGATGGAGGTGGGAGTGGATGTGGGAATGCTGATGATGATGAGGTGTCACATTGAGCATCTGCAGCCGGGCCAGAGGGTCATTGCTGAGAGCAGCCACCCGCTCAGCATGCTGGCGCTCAGCCGCCAAGCGCTCGGCATAGGACATGTCAGGACGAAGGGGCGGGCCAGCTGCCAGCGCCAGCCCCT
>NW_009933680.1:0-667 GCF_000696875.1 Nestor notabilis | reverse complement strand
AGGCGGGGAGTTGTCTCCAGCCTCAGCCCGCCGTGGCGTGGGAACGGATCCATGGCAGCAGCTGGCACGGCGTGGAGCTGCTCCAACTCGGCTGGCTTGACTTCAAAGCCGGGCTTGAGACGTTCACGCAGGTCCCGGTCCCTTAGGTCTCGTTCACGGGCTTCCCGTTCCCTCAGCTCCCTCTCTCGCGTCGCTGGATCGCTGCTGTAGATGGCCGGGACGTTGTACCCCAGCAGGCCTGGGTCGACCGCACCAAGCGGCACGTAGAAAGGATGGTTGCGGTTGCTGGGGGACATGACGTGGGGCCGGGCGTATTCGCTCAGGGTGCGCAGAGCCGGGGTGTCGGGACCCAGGTACGGGGGAACAGTCGCTACGGCACTGCCCTGCTCAAAGGAGGGGCGGTGGGGAACCGGCCCCAGGGATGAGCACTCAACTGGCCGGCCCTCCTGGGCCATCTTCTGCAAGAGAGCAGAGACACCAGCATCAGAGAGCAGCCCAGGAGGTCCTCAAGCATCCGCCCTGGCTGCACTGCAGCAATGGGACCCCCAGACCTACCACACTCCTCTCCAGCTCCCGCTCCTTCTCCCGCTCCCGCTCCTTCTCCCGCTCCCGCTCCCGTTCCTTCTCTTCCCGCGCCCTCTGCTCAGCCTCTCGCCCTACTTTCTCC
>NW_009933679.1:0-1512 GCF_000696875.1 Nestor notabilis | reverse complement strand
GCGGGTGGCTGCGGCATGGCCCTGCACCAGGGCAGGGGGTGCTGCCGTGGAGGGGAGGTGCTAATGTTTCCTCAGCAGAGGGGCCTTGATGCCCCTCAGGCTCTGTTCTTGCTGTCCTGGGAGCAAGTCATGAGTGGGGTGGGGAGAAGACAACCCCTGGCTGCATTGTGCCCCCACCGGTGTCCTAGACCCACGTGTCCTCCCTACTTCCTCTTCCAAGCAGGGTGCCCTGTGGCTCCTGCTGCACCCCAGGCCGGGCCGTCACGTGGCCAGTGAGGCTGCGGGCATATCGTCTGTGCTGGGGTGGCACGGAGCTTGCCACGAGTTCTGCGTGCCAAGGCCAGTCCCTTGCGCTGTCTCTCAGGCAGGGAGGGGTCCCCACAGCTCCTCTGCCAGCATGGTGATTCCTTGGGATCTCCTGACCCCAGGAGATGGTCACTGATTTGGGGACACGGTGCTGGATCTGGCTGCCTGGAACAACAGCTTGCAAGGCATCAGGACAGGCCGGTGTCTGTGGGACACAATGCCCTGCTGGGAGGGGAGGTGGCACCTGTTGGTACCCAAGCTGCATGTGTCCAGGGGAGGCACAGCACTGAATGACCCTCACTTGTCTCTCCTTTCAGAGAAGGTGGTGTCCTGAGGGTGGCCCAGGAAAAGGGGGTGGTCTGTGTCCTATGTCCCCCACCCTGCTTACAGCTTTCCCTTCTCTGCCCTGAGCCTGACCCTGATCTCTGCACAGATCCGGATACGAGACCCTAACCAAGGCGGCAAAGACATCACTGAAGAAATCATGTCCGGAGCAAGGACCTCATCCACTCCCACCCCTCCGCAGGTAAGGG
Organism: Nestor notabilis; assembly: GCF_000696875.1. NCBI lineage: Eukaryota > Metazoa > Chordata > Aves > Psittaciformes > Psittacidae > Nestor > Nestor notabilis. The sequence continues at coordinate 673 of NW_009933679.1, read as the reverse complement.
GGCCTCCCTGCCTGGGGTGCTGGGATGTTCACAGGGCCCTGCTGAGCTCCCTCTTTGCCCCTACCAGGCTGGAAGCAGTTTGGAGCCCCAGGCCAACGGAGAGACCCCCCATGTAGCAGTTATTGTCCGGCCAGGTAAGTGCCTCCGCTGGGGTGTGTGTGCCAGCTGGCACGGCTGCTTCCAGAATCCTTGTTGGTGCTGCAGGGTGCAAGATGCCAGCCCTGCTATTCCTCAGTTCACCTGGGGCTCGTGGGGTCAAATGCATTCCCTACATACCTAGTGACTGATGTCCCCATGTTTGGTCCAGGAGAGTTTATGGGGGCTGACTGCTCATTCCAGCCTTTTTGTGGGCACTGGAGGATGCCTGTTGCCCATCACCTGTTTACATCTGTCCCTACTCCTCCTGCAGATAGAGGGATCAGGGGGTGGTGTGCTGGGTGAGGGAGATTCAGAGAGCCCCTCATTAATACCACCACCTTGCAGATGACCGTCCGAAGCCTGTGCTGGTGGTGAGCAAGCCCGTCTCCCTGGAGCCCAGCAAGTCGGCGTCCCCGTCACCTCCCCCTCCCCTCATCCCCGAGGTGGAGCCTGTGGTGCTCTCGACCGTGACGCTGGTGCCAGTGGAGCCCCCCGTGGACACGGACACTAAAGTGGAGCTGGGCGAGGCGCCGCC
>NW_009933678.1:0-1294 GCF_000696875.1 Nestor notabilis | reverse complement strand
GGAGTCCACCCTGCGGGAGGTGCAGGACCAGAACGATGACCTGAGGAGGAAGGTCCTTGGGATGGAGTCGCAGCTGAAGGAGTATGAGCGCATGGGCGAGAACTGGGAGGGCTCCCAGACACGGCTCAAGGAGAAGGGGAGTCCACCCTGCGGGAGGTGCAGGACCAGAACGATGACCTGAGGAGGAAGGTCCTTGGGATGGAGTCGCAGCTGAAGGAGTATGAGCGCATGGGCGAGAACTGGGAGGGCTCCCAGACACGGCTCAAGGAGAAGGTCACCAAGCTGGAGGTACTGGGTACCATTCCTGAGCTGCCCCGAGCTGTTCCCCTGCCATGGGAAGGAGTTTGAAGAGCTCCCTCCTCGCAGGCAGAGCGCAGGCACATGGAGGATTCACTGGGCGAAGCAGCAGAGCGGTCGCAGGCAGAGCGCAGGCACATGGAGGATTCACTGGGCGAAGCCACAGAGCGGGAGCAGGAGCTGCTGATGGCCAAGCGGTCGCTGGAGACCCGCCTGGAGGAGGCACAGCGGAGCCTGGCCCGGCTGACACAGGAGCACCGGGAGCTTAGCGCGTCCTACGAGGAGGAGCAGCGGCAGAAGGAGCAGCTCAAGCGCGCCAAGAGCGAGCTGGAGGAGCAGAAGCGTCTGCTCGACCGCACCACGGAGAAGCTGAACAAAGAGGTTGGTGCCTCCAGAGCCGCTCCCACCCGCAGGACGTTCCATGGGTCAGGATCTCCGAGATGCCCCTGCTGGGTTAGGGAAAGGATCTGGGACTTTGGGCATGGATCTGGTTTCCCCGTGGAGCTGGTTAGGACCAGTCCTTCCCAGATCTCCAAGGAGGCTCCATAAAACCACACTGTTCCCAGGGATCAGCATCCCTGGTGTCCCAGAGCCATGTTGTCTCCTACTCTATCCCAAGAGGCTTGTGCCTGCCGAGAGTCTGGGGTCCTCCAAGCTGCTCTGCAGGGCTTGCACCCCTTACCGTGAGCCTATGGGGCAGAAATGTCCCCCCAGTCCCATGCCCAGAGGGATCTTCTCCCAGCTCGAGTCCCGCTAGCTCAGGATGGGCGCAGAGGCTGGTCCCCAGCTCCTGAGCTGTCCCTGCTCCGCCGCAGCTGGAGCAGATGACAGCGGAGTCGCAGAGCTCGCTGACTGTGCTCAAGTCACAGCTGGAGGAGTTCAAGGAGAAGTCACGAAAGGAGATCACGGACTCCCAAAAACAAGCCAAGGATCGGGGCGCCGAGGTGGAGAAGATGCAGTTCAGCATGGGGCGGCTGCAGGACGAGGTACGGGCGAG
>NW_009933677.1:319-18992 GCF_000696875.1 Nestor notabilis | reverse complement strand
CTACAACCCACAAGTTCTGGAAATAACACTTGTACCTAAAACAGTGGTGGGCTTTTAATCGACAGATCTGTGTTACTGAACTTTTTCTGCAGATCAGAAAAATACTGCAGGAGTTTAAAAAGTGAGTTCAGTGCTCACTGTGTACTGAGGAGGGGAAGACACTGCCCCATGCCTGAGTGTGGTGTGGCCAAGACAACAGGTTTAAGTGTCCTCCAAGGTTACTCAGTCACAGGAAACTTTTCTGCCTAAGCTGGTGTTTTGGGCATGGCGTGTACTTTAACTGCCAACAGTAAAACAAATATGTAAGAAGCTCAGCCCTGGCTTCAGTAGTTTGGTCACATTTCTGATACAAACCTAACTGAATCTACTAACTCATCTCCAGCAGCTCATGAAAATGACTTGTACCTGCTTTCTGTTGCTCCAGCCTGGGAGAGAGGCCATATCCCTCTACCAGCTGCAGGAGCCCACTCCTTATTATCCAAGGAAATTTTATTCTCTATAACTACATTTTATGGTAAATAAACCAAATAATCTCCACTACAAAACCAAGCAAAACAGTTTCAGCAGCTCTAATCTATTTTGTGCCTATGGAGAACCAGGAAGATTTCCATGGATACACACACATACAAAAGCTTTCTCAAACACATGAGAGGTTTCATGGGAAGTCTGGCCTTTGGAAGTTGAGGGAGTTACTTTATTTAATTGCCATACACACAAACCACATTTCAGATGATGCCAGTATTCTTGTTACCTTGATCTAACATCCTGTTTATCCAAAATCTGCGCAGTGTTTTTATTTATGTTAAACATAGAAGCAATTGTACCAAAATAGATAAAGTGAAGAAAGAATCCAACTCACAATGACTGTAGCGCAGTTAAGCTTTGGAAGGAACTGGGACATATTTCTCACCATTTACTTTACAAGCTTGCCCCTCTTAACCCCAAGAAGGTCTAGAGATGTGGAGAAGCTTTCTTATTTACTCTTGATTTAGACTTGATGAAGTACCCTTTAAGAACAGGTCTTATTTCTTGTCATTACTATTTTTGTTGTGTCTCCAGCATGACAAGAAAATACTTGCCCAAAATACCAAAAAGAAAAACCTCATGAGAGAGCCTGTTCTTGCAAGATTTCCATCCCAATATTTACAGGCCCAGGAGGTCCAGATAAGCTTTGGATATGCATCAAAGCTCCTGGACGGTTATCCAAACCAAGCACAAGCCCTGAGCCTTTTGAAGTTTGTCCATCACTAGCTATCACATCCAATTCCTCCCCTTTATAACGAGAATTATAGTCTCTCTCTTCAGGAAGTTCTTATGCTCAGTGACTCTGATTTTCCACAAAGGGATATGTAGAATTTCACTAATGTCTCTACCAGGCTTTTGAAAGAAGTCATTACTCCTATTATTTTCCAGCATTTAAGTGTAATTTTCTCATTTAAAACTTGAAACACAAAACTTGAGTTTATGCTTTCAACTATTACCTTGACAAACCATCTGCAGCTCTCCCCAGTGCAGAGTCAAGAGTCTGTAGGTTCAGAGGTTCAGCAAGGTACAGACTTGGCTTTTCACTGCTGGGACCAAGGCTCAAGTTCATCCTGCACTCTGGAGTGAAATATGGTCAGCAGTTTCTACTCAGTCCCTGGTGAACAGTAGCTCACACAATAAAACTATCATACCTAATTCAGCTTTTCAGACAAGGGCCTTGCATGCAGGCTGATTTATGGGTTAACCCAGTAGAAGATACTCCCCACAGGTCAGGTCTGATGAGGTCATTGACAGGGCAATAGCAATGAAGGTTTTGACTGTAAATTCCCCGTATTTCAAAAGCTGTAACAGACAACTATAAACAATTTGGGTAAGGTTCCTCCATAACTCAGGAAACATATTCTTGCTTTATGTACTGCATAAAGGATTGCCATTATCTTTTCTTTCCTTACGTATAAAGTAAGGCTATCAGGAAGAATTTATTCTCCACGTTGACATAAGTTACAGACTATCTTCTTAGTACTTTCAAGTTCATTTACAAAATTCAGTGGAGATTGCTTCAATTAGGGTCATCTGGTCATGTATCCCTTGATCCTTTGATCACCAAAGCAGAAATACCATGTTGGTAATCTCTGGACTACCATTTGGGTTAATGAATCGGCTTGACTTTAATTCTAGCCCAGATGTAATCTTTTATAGCTTAATGATTTGTTCTAACATGAACTCCAATTGAATGTAAACAGTTTCTTTATTTAGAGTGAAAAATCTTATTTTTTTTTATAACTTGTTTCTCTTCCTAATTAATTCTAGAGCAATTAAATCAAACCTTGATCTGGGGCAATCAAGATTAAATCATAGTATAGGTTAGGCTGCTAATATCGTCTTTGAGTTCATTATTATCAAGGCTAACAGTAATCAGCAAAGGAGGGAGAAACTGATGTAGTGAGGGTTACAGATCTGAGGACTTGTTCTCGTTTTTAATAGCTGATCTGATTTAATGTATGATAATACTTGCACTTATTTAGTAACTGTTTTCCAAGGAGCTCAACATACTTTCCCAAAGTTAATTTATTCTCACAACATTGATGTGCAGGAGGTAAATATTATCTCCCAGGGACACAGAGAAGTTTTGGGGCACAGAAGAGTTGTGGGCTGTGTGCAAAGTCACAGATTGGGGCCCAGATCTTAATTCCATTAACAAATCATTAGCTGAAGAGCTTCACTGTGAAGTTCTAGTTCTGGTAAGAGAGGAACAGCACCTCATCCATAAGCACTCACGAAGCATCCTGCTTAAAATGGACTTGTTGGCCATTGCACCCAGGCATTCCTCGGAGTTAAAAACTGCCTGGCTGCCTCAGTACATCTCCCTCCATCACACCTCCTCAAGAGGACTTGCCATACAGCTCTGCCCTGCTGTTGCCAAGGGGAATTTGTGTACCCAGAGGTAAAGAAAAGTCATTTGTAAGTTGTTAACAAGATGGAGGCTGATGAATTTGACACACAGTGTAGTTCCTAGCTCTGCCTAAATAGTCTGGACTGTCCACATTACCACATACCTTCTTTTTGAATCAGATCTGGATTTAAAGGACAATGAAAGGGACACTTTACAGCTCTGCCTGTCCTCAAATCGAGGCACTGCTGTCCCAGACAAGCCCCAGCTGAACCAGTTCTCTGCCTGCCTCTCCGTATGTAATTATATTATCCCATGCTGTGGCAGATTAATTCTGACTGTGCAGGAAACTTCTGCCCATTTGGGTCATCCCTGTGTGGTACAGCAATTGTGCAGCAAGGACCCAATCACTCCAGTTCAACCCCAAACAAGGAAAACACAAGAAAGCATCACGATGTTGTTTGTACTCCAGTTCTTATATTAGCTTGGAAAAAAAAATTACAGCAGTGCCATTTTCAATGCAGTGTTATGCTGGAAAGGTTGCAAATTAATTAGAATTATGCCTTCTTTGTGCCAAGTGATAATTTACTGCAATTAATTATCAAAAGATCTACTGCTGTCAATTACGGTACTTGCTCTTTGGGGGGGGGTGGGGAGAAGCTATTTACGTATAGCTACATTCTGTAACAAAGTTCCCTTTTACTTTTATTGTTTTCAATTAAACTATCATCATTTGCTTTCCCTCTGCCAAACACAATAAAGGCTCATTAAGAACTAATCATGCTACTGTGACCTTTTATTTAATCCAAACACTAGCTAGACCTGCACTGAGTCAACACTCCTATTGTTACACCTGCAAATTGTACGTAGAGAGGAGCGTACTTCAGAATTAATGAGCACAGCTGTGGTCTCTCTTACATTCAACACTTGTAAAATAGACCTCTTTAAAGTGCCATTATCACAATATTGATAGAGTTATTTATAGTACTGCAAACGTTCCCAGTCATAACAGAGTCCTTGTTAGCCCCCACAGCAGTTCATGTTGTTGCCATCTCCTGGACTCATTCCACAGTTTGTGATAAGGCACCACGTGGACAATCCTTCACAAATGAACTATAAAAGGCATTAGGAAAACTTCTACACAAGCAAGTTTTATAGCTGGGAATAGGTTAGGTTGTCAAGACCCAGCCTGTGTAAGACTCATCATGTTCCTCTGTTATGTGATTTCCCATATTTTCTGGGTGGGATGTGAAATGAAATTACAGGCAGTACAAGCTGCAAATGATCTGGATGGTATTGTCCAAATTAGAGCTGCTTTTTGCAGTTACTAATACTGTTTTACCATCATTCAGTAAAACAGATGTAAGTTCAAACTCTTGGTGTCAGTCGCTGAAAACAAATATCACAGGTGCCAACTTTGGTTGCTAAGGGAATACAAGCTCCTTGGGCTTCACAGTATGTGTGCAAACAGTTAAAGATTGTCCAAAGCAGAGGTTCTTGAAGGTATTTGCCTTTTTCAGGTGTCTTCCTACTCAGCTTGATCTCCCGACATGTTGCTGAAGTGTCAGCCAACGTGGTTGGAATGAAGTCAGTAGGAGACATAATGAGCACAAGCTTTCCCAATCTCACAACGCGTCTATTTGTGGTATTATTCTTATTGTAATATTCCATATTGTTCTGTGGTTCAGTTTTGTCACACTTGGCTCCGTGCGCCATTAAAGATCTGGATATGGCATTTGTGGGGATACCTTCATGGGAAGGTCTCCAGAGCCATTCTGCAGCCCCAGAAAACAAGCACGTGTGAAATTCATAGAATTGTTTAGAAAAGACATTGAGTCCAGCCATTAACCTAAATTAGAACGGTTTGTGTTGGAAGGGACCTTAAAGCTCACACAGTCCCAACCCCCTGCCACGGGCAGGGACACCTTCCACTAGAGCAGGTTGCTCCAAGCCCCTGTGTCCAACCTGGCCTTGAACACTGCCAGGGATGGGGCAGCCACAGCTGCTCTGGGCACCCTGTGCCAGGGCCTCAGCACCCTCACAAGGAAGAACTTCTTCCTTATTTCTAACCTAAATCTCCCCTGTTTAAATTGCTAGAGACATATGCAGATTTCCATGTTCTGCAACCAACCAACTTAGGAGAGGTTGATCAGAGAGTGAAAGAGTCACTTTTGTAGGCAAGTCACGAAGTTACATCCTTGGGAGAGCTTTAGAGGTTGCAGATGAGGGTGAACACAGCTGCTTAGATGGATGGCTGTACTCCATCTAGAAGGCTGTGGAAGAAAGCTGAGGCAAGTCTTGGACCTTGTAGGCATTGCCACCGACACTTTTACTCCCTCTTTCTGGCAGCAATGCTTTACTTCTCTTGTTATAGTGCAGGAAATAACTTTGCTTCTGATCCACTGTGCCTTATCTGAGCCAGATCATTTTGTTGCAATTCAGTCTTGATTTTGGAAAGAACTGCAGAAAAACCACAAGTCCCCAAAGAGTAAAAATGCAACACACACTTTGCCGCTTATTGAATGAATTATTTCCCTAGATCCATCTATTTCATATCTTAAATACTTCGTGGCTGAAAGGTCAGATCTAAAATTACCTAATCTCCTCTTTTCCCTCTGATTTTAAGGTAATACTTTCTTTGTACAGGACAACTGAGAGAACCAGCTGAGCAATGTTTGTCTCACAGGTATTGCTGGTTCAGATCTCCTGCAGGCAAGTAGACTTGTGTAGAGATTCCCAGCTGATGGCTGTTTGGCTTCTGTGGAGTTATTTGTCAGCTATTCCCACATCCCTGGGGATGGAAAAAGGTGAATTCCTGCTCTTTCTGAGGCATATGGGGAGTTAGAGTAGGTATTTCAGCACAGTTTTAGATTTTCCCTTATTGGCATGTATCAAGCTGGGCTTCTCAGTGAGGTTTTGAACACAGACGTACTCCATTGTTTGTAATTGTTCTTACAATATCTGATTGTGGCAAATAAAAAACTTATCTCAGAAGCCTCTTAGGTTCTAAATTCGTTTATTTTTTTTTTACTTCTGAAGGATTATTCTATTTCCAGGTTGTCCTGGGTTTGGCTGTGACAGAGTTAATCCTTTTCCTAGTAGCTGGTACAGTGCAGAACAGGTTTGCTTATGTCTGTGGCTTGTATTTACGTGTATTCCAACCAGAACTTACAGCACCTCTGATTTTGCCGGTGTATTTATCCTCAGCTACATCAGTACAGTAGAAAAAAGATCTAGAGAAGGAGGTGGGGATTGAAAGCTTTCAGTTACTTTGAGATTTGGAGGAGGTTTCACATTTTGAGTAGCTTTTCAGGATTTGGAAATATGGAAAACTTTCTATTTCTCAACAAGAGGAAAGAGCAAGCCTGCACAGTTATGGGGACAAGGAGTTTTGAGGAAGCGAAGGAGAGAAGGCTGGTAACCAGGACTGCCACCTGGGACCCTGCTCTGCCACTTTCCTCTGGATGAGTGTCCTTGTTAGTAAGAAAATGGCTCTTCTGAAGCAGTGCTCTTCTCTAAGGAAAAGCCAGAGCTGGGCTGAAGTGGGAGATGGGGAGCAGTACATGGCATTTTGTTTCCACAAACTCACTGAGGAATGGCACGCAACTTCGGTGCACATGTGATTAAACTAATCTAGTTAAAATCAGAAAAGGATTTCTCATAATTCAATTGGAGTTGTTTTTAATGTTTGGACTTTGGTCAAGGACAGCTTTATTGATTGAATTTAATTGCATATATTTTCCTGTCCATTTATTGAAGCCCCTTTTTCAAGTCACTTGAGAGGCTGCTAACATTTCAGAAGGGGGATATGCCAAAGCATTGCTTTAATTCATTATCTTTTGGACATACAGTAGTTGCTACTTGGCCCGAATTAAATCCATTGGAGAATGTGATAGCATAATTACTTACAGGTATCCAAAACTGCTTTTAACTGAATTCTCTAGGAGGTTATGCATAAGATTTGTCTTGTCCTTACATTGGATGCAAATGTCTGGGATTTCAATGATAGATAAATATTTCATCAACTGAGGACAGATTTTTCTTGTTTCCCTGCACTGCTGACGGACTCAAATTCTTCCGAGCTCTTTATTTCCCCTTAATATAAAAAAGTATTTCACAAATTAGCTCAGTAACTCTTTCAAAAACACAGTGACCCTGAAGGTAAAGAAATTGTCTGTGCTTCTGACTTGCTTTTTTTCTTTCAAACCATGCTCAGCCCTCAAAGACTTTCTAGACAAAACTGCACATTAGCTAGATTGTTTCACGCAGTGTTCTAATGATGTGGAGTCTGTGCTCTCCATCAGCCTGCTTCCAAATGTAGCGTAGAGCTGGATGTTCCTAGCCTGGAAAGACCCATGGGCTGGGAAGTGCTGTAGGAAGAGCAGGAGCTATGTTGTGCTGTAAACCCCCATGCCACAGCCCTACTACTTTGCTGAGCCTGTAAGCTCTGCCCTTGCTTTCCTTTCCTATTTTCTATGGTCATTTGCTCCCAATCACAGCTTCCTGCCTTCAAGAAATTCGCAATCTAGCAACGATATTGTATATGTGCATGTGCAGGAGCTTCTGCTGGCAGATGTGGACCTGTCTGCATGCTGGGCTTGGCTCTCTGGCTCTGTGCTGAAAGTAACTGGCATTATCTTGTTGTCCGTGAAAACTGAAAGCAGCAATAGCTGCAGCTGTTAAGATTGTATTTATCCGTAATAGGCCTAAGTAGAAAATGTGAGTCTACCTATAAAAACTCTGGCATCCAGTGCTTTTCAGATACCTGGCTATTGTGTTGGCAGATGCGTAAGCCCAGGCTTGGTCTAGTTTCAAATACTGCAAATCAGACACAATCCAGACTTACCTATTAATTCTTTCTTATTTAAGAAAGCATCATGGTTCCTTGGAAGATTCCCACAAAGAACCCAGGTTTTTCCCTTTTCTTACACTATCTCTGTGGTTAACAAAAGCTGAAATACCTGATGTCTGTGGCACCTCTCCTCCCCCCAAAACACCTGATAGTTAAATACTGCCTGATTCACAGAAGTTTTGCTCAGGAATCCAGAGATTGTATCTGATAAAAGGCACAAGGAATTCCTTTCACAAGGAACTGAGCCACAGATGGTTGTGTGATTTGAGGGCCACTGCACATCGACGGTTTTACCGCCTGAATCAGAATTACAGAAACACCTGCATGACTGCATCTGCAGACTCAGCTAAATTATGCTTCCATCCAGCCACATGATACCTAACGTGTAATTCCTCTGCATCTTAATCAAATGCATTGTAATGTCAGTACCAAATTTCAATATGAATGCACCTTAATGTAGGAGTAACTAATAGCTACCATCCGTTACTACCAGTTAGGAGACATACTTCCTACTAGGCAACAGGGGCACAGTTATTTTAACTCATTACCTGCTTTGTAAATGGCATTTAATTGCACATGAAGAGGGGATGTTCACAGGACAGTGTTGGGAATGCAAGATTGAGCACCCAAAAGTTAGCAATTGTTTGAAAGAACATTGCAGAGCGGTGTCCGTGACCCCCCTGCACGGTGAGACAGGCTTTGTGGGCTCTGCCCAAATGTGGCTGTTCCCTATAAAATCCGTGCTGAGGGTGGTAACTTAATGCTGGAAAACTTTTGCTGAGTATGTGCAAACTCCAAGTTTATAAAGGCTGTTTGGATTTGATGGATTTTTGAGGTTACTATAAAGCTTTTCTTAAGTAACAGATGATGTAGGCCAGCCTCCCAGTGGTTGCTTTCAAACGTCAATGTCATCAGAGATTTTTCAAGGAAAAACTACCAGAACAGTAACACTGAAAGATTGTATTTCTTTTCCTAGCACCTTTCTTAGAGATAGATGGATTTGTTTGGATTAAAGTTTTCCAGAAGGAAATGAGCCTGACAAAAATGTGAATTTTGGGAAAATGTCCTCTAATGGCTAATACCTGGCAAAGTTACAAGCACTGAAAATCAACCTTTAAAATGGGAAGTGCAGGTCAACCTTCGGTGATGGGTAACACTGGGAGTTGCTGGTTGCTGAAATTGTGGGATGTGCCGTTTGGCTCTGTCCTGAGATGTGTCTCCTGTTCAGCCATCAGAAGCGAGTCTCAGTGCCCACAGGAGTGAATTCAAAATTTCTGCCCTGCTACAAGGTTTTACCCACAATGTAGCTGGTGGGATTGGGGCAAAACAAACATTGTTGTATCATGGTATCTGTTATCAGCTTGTTCATGCTTTCTAGTACCATTAAAGAAAGACTGAAAGTGCGGAGTAGAAAGTGAAGATTTAATCAAAGTAAATTCATTCCTGAAAGGCTGGGTATTGAAACACAGTGCTTTCTGCTCATGTTTGACTTGACTTCAGTTATTGGTCCCTGCTGCACCCAGAGTTATAACTCAGTAAACCTCTCCAAGGATTGTACATTTAAAAACAACCTTCCAAAATCTCAAAGTGTGGCCTAAAGGCAGAAAACCTCCTAGCAGAAAAGAGGTCGAGAGAACACATCTTGACTTGGTCATTTCCCCTTTCGGATGTGGGCACATGTTCATTACAAATTACACTGAAATCAGTAATTATTTTCATATGGTTAGCAAATAATAATGATTTAACATTTGCATGTCCCTGAATTGCAGTGGAGTGGGATTACAGATGGTATGAGATGCATCAGTTTTATAAAACATATTGAAGACTTCAACTTCATGACGGAAAGTGTTCTGTCATCACTTAACTTATATGCACAGTGTAGCGGGGAGTCCACAGTTACAAGAACCACTGAAGATGCTAAAAACAGGTACACAGAAATAAAATGGAAATGCTCTAAGTTACCTTAGCTTTCCACTTGTTTTTGTAAGTACTGAATGTTAGAGCTCCAACCGTCCTGCCTAAATGGAGCAATGGGCAGAACCCTTTCTACAGTGGGGAGGCTTAACTGTATAATGTTGCATGGCAAACAGAAGGGAACACACAGAATAAAAGCTACCTGAAGCAATAACCTTGGCTTCCAGTTTGTGCCTATGAAGTGTTTACCCTGACTGTGCACACCCCACCAAGCAGCTCCCATAAGAAAGAGAGAGAAGGAAAAGGAGGTTGCACTCGCTGGTCCTGTTAAGTGCAGTGATTTCTAATAACAGCAATGTTTGCTGTGAGTGATCTGGATCAACATCAAAAAAACCCCCATCTAGTCAAGTGCACAGCAAGAGGTCTATTCTCATGTCCATGCTCATATGTTAAGTCCCATTGACAAGCATTAGTGGGAACTGCAGGCACATATGGATACGTGAATAGCCCCAATGGGAACTGCATAAAGTAGTGTTTGACTGCACAGAGATCACTTTAATTGCCAAGATAAAATAATCTAGGGGGAGAAGCCTTAAAAAATGCTGTGAATGAACCAAATAATTTAAAGAAATTGATAAATAAGGGAGGCTAAAAATGAAACAACAGGATAAAAACAGCATTAGAATCTATTCTTTTAACTAAATAGTAAACAAGAATTAGCTTTTTGAAACTAAGCCTGGCCAAAGCTTACAGAAATGGTTTGTAACTCTGAGTTCTCTCATTTTTAGAACCTCTTTGTCTTACTGTTACTCTATATTCTGAATAGAAATGAGAGACATAGCAAAAAGAGCTCGCTGACAAGACACGAGTTAAGAAAAGAACTGATAAGTTTTACTCTGCCAAAGAACATGGTACATGAAATAGTGGCAGCTCTGCAATAGGTCAATGATAACGATGCTCCTGTGGTTATGCGGCACTAACAGCCACTCTATAAATGTCAAAGCCTTGCAGAAACTTCCTGAGAAAGGTTTCCTGCTACCTTAAAAGCCTCCAGCAGCCAGCCCGCTGGACAACAAATATCTGCAAAGAGTTTGCTCTCTTTCTGAAGGCAATCTTCAGGTTTTTCCCTGAAGCTCTGCCTAGTGCAAAACCCCATCGTGATTTGGAGAAGTCTTCTTACTTATATAGCTGAAACAACAAAACCTTTCCTGACAGCCACACATAAATATGTGCAATGGATAATGAAATCTTGTAACATGATAATCACTGCTGGAGGGTTTTAAAACAGTGATAAGTGTCCATATTAAGAACCTAAACTGGTGGGATATGGAGTGGATGATAAGTAAATAACGTGTATAAATCAGGCCTAACTGCGATCAAATCACTGGGTTCGTTACCTCCTTCTGGTGCCCATAGAGGAATTCAGCCACCTGAATTACAAGTTATTGCAAAGTCCTGTGTGTCTACGTATGTCTCACTGGTTTCAGACCCAGGCCCAAACTGCTCCAGGAACACTGTTTTGGAACATCCCAAGGTGATGTCAATCCATATGACTGGCAGGCAAAGCTCTTATCTTACAAGATCTCCTTTCCAGTGGTCTTTTAGACCATCAGCCAACCTATTAATTATGGTAAACCAAAGCTTATTGGGTCCCTGCTGGCCAGAGCACTTGGAAAGACAAAAGACACCATGTTCCAGCTGACACCTACAGGTAATTACACATGGTGACAGCGGTGCGTGACAGAACCGTTTGAGAACTGATGCTAAGAAGAGAGGTGCATTTCTGTTTTGTATAGGCTGAGCTGTGTTTTGATCTCTAAGTGCCTTAGGGTCTTAGAAATCAAAGGCAAATTAATCAAGGTAAAGAAAATCAGCCACCAGGTGTTCATCTGGAAAAGAGGTGTATCTCCATTGAATCTCAGTAGTTCTGGAAGCTGATTCCTCCCAGATGACACTGTGGTTTATAAGGCTGTTTTATCAGGCTAGTGGCAGATGGCAGCTGCTCTACAGAGAAGAGAATCTGGAGGCCCACTCTTCCCAGAGTGTTTTCTCTACCTACCAACAGATCTTTCAGTCTGTCTCTGACATTTTGGGATATCAGGACACACACAATGCATAGCAAAGACACGCATGCACTTCTAGGAGAAGCTAAATGTGGTGGCTGACCCTTTCCTGAAAGACCTCTGAAGAAAAGAGGAGAGAAGATGAGATGGCTCCTCCTCTGAAGAGTATCAGATGACCACAGCCAGGTAGGAGAACTCTGAGTTATGTTCATGTTTAGTAAATATTTATTACATTAGCACTATTTGAATGTTACTGAATGCTGGTTAGAAAGAGAATGATGGAGAATGAACCAATTTAAGCAGTATTTCTTATTAAAACTCAGAATGTTTGCAGTACTGAATTCTGTTTTGATAAAATCCAAGATCAGAAATCATTTTCACTCGTGCATTGATACAGTAAGTATCTAAAAATCCTAAGCAGAAAATAATGTTGCAAAAAGCAGTAAAGAGATATGACAACATATTTTGTCTTGTTTTCTAGATTTCCACTGCTGGAACATAACCTATTCCTACCAGACTTCTTCCCATCAAAAGAAAAAAGACCAATTTACGTTCACAGACTGAGAAATAGTCATCTTCATGTCATACAACCACATCCTGGATCTATGAGTTATTTTAAAGATGAAGAAGTTCCTCACAAGCTGCCAAGTCAATCCGTGGGACAATTTCCTGCTTAGAGTTGATTACCAGCATTACTGGAAGCCCAGAAAGCAGGTCATCAGCCACTGGAGCAATCTCTGCCTACGTCTCTGAGACTCTCTGGCTGTACAGACTTTGCTATCACTGAAAATTTCAGTGTCCCCCAAGCTTTTGGCATTTGAGTTAATTAGTAATGCTGCTCAGTGTCTTTTTTGCTTCGGCTTGTTATTGAGTTGTTATTGTCCCTTCTATGGACAAGTTGTAGTAGTTATGGTGCAGATACATAGACTGAAATACCTTCAGTGACATTCTTAACTTATATATAAGGCTGATGAATAAAATGCATGCATTTCATAGAGGTTTGTACTGAAATGGCCCTAAAGAGCTGTGCTTTTGAGAAACCACCACCTGGAGGCACATTTACTTTGCAATTGGTGGAGCATGTGAGGGAAGGCCAGACCCAAGACTGTAAACCCTAGCTAGCTACAAACACTTGAGAGGCTGCCTCAAGTAAATAATTAGGAGATGGATACAGAGACAAAGTGCATCACACTAAGCGTGTGAGCTGTACTGGATGGAGTTACTTTGCAGAGGTTGGCTCAATTAAATGAGCTGAGATTTTACAGAGGATGTTTAGTTAGACTGAAAATGTCGTAACAGGCTAGAATGGTGTCTTTTCTGGAGCATCCTTATCCTTCTCTAGGAAAAAAAGCTGATCTTCACCAGCTGTACATGCCAGTGCTGCTCCCACAGAGGAAGAGGGCTGCTGATCCACAGCAGGGGTGGCTGGGAAGACCACAGGCAGTGGTAGGGGACACCTGAGCATGAAACTATTTCATATCAGATCTGGTTACATCCATCTGTAAAATCAGTGACAACACAGACACCTGGTGGTTATGTTTCATGGGCTAATAAATACATTTAAGGGCAGGAGGGATTGTGCTAAGCACAGAACAGGTCTATACTATTTGATTTTATAGAGTTTAGCTCCCAGCTTTCATTGGGGGCTAGTGGGTCATTAGGGTGGGCTGGGCTGGGCTTCATCCAAACTTAGATGGGAGACCCCTAAGAACATGCTAGAGCTGAAGGAATTGGGGTGAGGTCCCTGCTTTCTCTTCCATCTGCATTACACTGAGTTGTAATTGGAGGCACCATGTGGTGGTACTGTGGAGTCTTGAAATGGTTTCTATTTGGTCATGGCTTTGACAGATGTTGAATTTTTTGGTAGGATGAGGGAGGAACAGGTTTGTAGGATGCAAACAACACACAGGCTACATGTCTGGGAACTGCTGTGGCCCCAGAGGAAGGAAGCCGTGTGAGCAGCAGGACAAGTTGTTGCCACCATTTCTTATGGGAATCAATTGCTGAGGCAGGACTATTTCAGAAAGAGGGGCTTGGGGTGAAGCTTCAGCCTAACATTCTGCCTGTGACCTACTCCAGTCCAGGACTCTTATATTCACACTGTGAATAAAACACACTTCCATGTAGACAATGCCCAGAGCTGGGTCACTGCTTCTCCTTTACCAGTGAGCAAAGGCACAGAGCTCTAAGGAATCAGCTATTTCATGCCAGGGGGCAGGCAAAGGGTGACGGATCTGCTGGTAGGATGCTGCCTTTAGGTGGGTTTGTGTAGCTCCATCAGCACATAAATTCTGTCTCTACCTTTTAAAGTAATACATTATTAGGGATACATGAATGTGTGATACCTGCACACCTGGGCTGGGGCTGGAGAGCCCATGAAATGTGTTAGGCTTGTTATTACTTGATTATTCCTTTGCACAGGTGTACGATCCTGCTCCCAAATGCTTGTGAAGCATCTCTGCTGATGTATGTAGACTCACAGTGTTAAAGGCTAGAGAAAGCCCCTTGATATATTACAGCTCATCGTGTGCCATTGCCCTTGCATTAAAGGCATTAACTTGGTTTTGGGTACAGCAGGTCTTGCTCTGAAAATACCAAAAAAAGACAGTATCCACTTTGTGCCCTGAAAGTCAGCGTTCAGCCACTCTTGCTATTAAAAACCCCCTAAATTCTCACTCAAGTTTGTTTGACTTCAACTTGCAGATCTGCATTTTTCTCTGAAAGATTAAAAATGTCATCAGTATCCAGCAGATACTTCCAGACACATCTCATAGATACTTAAATACTCACACATTATACTCATGTCACGTCTCAGAATTCTTTCCAGTAAGCTAGGCAGATTGAGTGCTTTAAGTCTTTCACTATTAAGCACTTTCTTCAGCCCTGAAATCCTCTCTGTGGCTCTTTTCTGCACCCTCTCCAGTTTTGCAACAATCTTTTAAAAGTGTGAGCACCAGAAACCGCATAATCTTACATTGTCTGTATTAAACCCAATTGTGTTTGAATGGGCTCAGCTCATCAGGCAACTGAGATCACTTGGAGTGTCATTCTCATCATTGTCTGTCACTCCACCAGTGTTCCTGTCGCACTCAGATTTATCAGCTGTGAATTTACAGTGTTTACATCCAAATCATTGTAGAAAACATCGACTAGCACCTGACCTGATGCCGATCTGGGTAAAACTCTCCCATTCAGTAACACTTCCTGATTCATAGCTACTTTTAAACAGGCTGTTAGCCAATTCCTAATCTAATTAGTGCACGCTCTGTTGCTATTTCTAATGCTTTCTGATCAGAATACCACACAGTGTTAATTCTAATCTCCATAAAAAATGAGTATCACATCTCTTCATTGACCTTTATCATTCAGTCTTTACCTTCATCATATTATTTGATGCGCCTCATCAAAGAAAGAAATTGCATTTGCCTGGTAAGGCTTATTTCTCCTAAAACTGTATTTACCATCATTAATTATATCTCCATTCTCTGGCGTTTCAGTCCCATGGCAGCTTTTCCAATACACAGTAACAGCTCATGATACATAAGAGGCCTGGTTTTGAGGTCAGCACGTGTGTTACCAACCCAACCAAAACAATTCCATTCTTAAACCAGCTCTTTGAAAACTGATAGGTTTCATTGTAGTGGCTGGCTGCTTATTTACATTTATGTATCATCAGGTGATTAAACACGACTACTCACTTTAAAGATAACCTTGGAACAAACTGCACCAGTATGTACGTTCACTCCTAGTCCTGGCCACTGCTTTCCAAGTGCTTCCCAGTGACCACTCAAACAGAAACCATCACAACCTTAGATTTCCAGGGAGAGCTACATGCTTCCTGAAGCATACCTTAGAAGAACATCATGAAAGGGACGATGATGAAATATCAGCTATCATGTAACTATCTATAAATGTTAGATTTCTACAAAGTGATTCCACTGAATCGTAATTAAGGGTTTGAAAGTCGAATGATTTTAAGTGCTAGTTTTAATTACCGCTTGGTGAACTTTAGTGTGTTAGAATTGTCACAACTTTCCTTTAGAATTAGTGTCAAGCCAGGCAATACAGTGGGAAATTATTAACTCATACTTTGGTTCAGCAATTATCTGCATTACAAGGTTTATGCAATTAGCTGTTTAAGATGTCATTATATTTTGCCATCTGGTACACAGGAGTTTATGCATATGAACAGGCACATGTTGAAGTGATTTTCACTATATGACTCTTGATCTCAACCCAAATCATCACTATAATGAGTGGAAGACACAGTGTACAGTACATTAGTGGCAGGTGCATACTATCAACTTCATTTTAATAGAAGACTTTCATGTTTCCATTTTTAAAGTATTCTGCACAAGTGCTGAAAAATTAATTGCTCGTTTGCAATTTAGCAAAAACTGAGGACGCATTATTGCTAAATGCTAAGGAACATCAGTTCTCAGAAAAGCGGCCACTAATTTAAGTTCTTTCCATCTGTAACTTCAGGCCAATTTCTGCTTCAGACAATACGGAAGTCTCACAGAAGTTCAGCTTAAAACGTTCTCTTCTGTCATGGTGAACATGCTGAATTACCTCTAATAGTCTCACAACACTGAAAGCTCTTGAAGCTATCGCAGAGCAAGCTGCAAGGATGCCTTAAAACACACCTGTGATATGGTCCATGTGCGACAACCGACCTGTCACCAGTCTCTGCCAATGTGCAGGGTGCTGCGACCTGTGCCCTTGGCCTTACCTCAGTCTGCCTGATGTCACTTCTGCCTGTTGGCTCACGTTTGACACAGATTTTAGAGCTGGGGAGAAAGGGTATTGCTGTCAGCATCCTACCACGAGGAAATCCTAGCTTCCAGGCAGTACAAAATGTAAACATCAATAATGACAGCACTGCAGACTTAGATAATACCCGGTGTTTCTGAGACATACTGCGTCTGGTGCTCTAAAAATACTCACTATCTTTAATTAATTGAATTGCATGCAGCTATTAACCTCATTTGACACAAGGAAAATGGTCTCTGGAACTGTAAGAGACCTCCTCAGTCACAGGAAGGCTGTGCGCAAGGCATCAGCAGGGACTCTATTCACACAACTGCAGTGCAGTCTGCTAAAACCAGGCTGCAACTGCAGCACTGCCAGTGAGCTGTGAAAGTAGTTGCAATGGTTTGGGGCAGGACAAGGGTTTGGAATCAGGGAATAGATGGAATCGCTCCTGCCGCCTCCTCCTCCGAGCTGGACTGAGTGCTAAATGCAGTACTGCTTGTGAGACAAGGCAACTTGCTGGCAAGTCGCACTTCTTAGGGATATTTGTTACTCTGGGTTCTGGTATTACACTCTGGATCCTCCCCACGTCTCGGGGCAGTGGTGGCTGCCCCAGAGGGGGAGAAGGTGCCGTTCCCAGGCTTGCTTCCAGCCAGGACGCTGGCACGGAGCAGGGCAGTGCTGCTCCCCATGTGCAGCTGCTGCAACTCCATTATTGAATTACATTAACAGGCCGCCCTCTAGTGTCATATTTTATTACTTGGGTAAAAAAAATGGGCCATGCACGTAAAAACTTGTATTTTCTCTTAGTGAGCTCGAGCAAGCAACTCACTGCAGAAACAGAAACAAAACATTTCTATGGAGCACGTTGGGAACTCCTCTGTCAGGCCACAGCCCCTAAAATTTGGTGTAAAAGAGGGTTTGTACTGAGGTTCAGGAAGTCAATCACAGACGGCCCATGGAAAATATCACTCAAATCTGCTGAGGTGCAGAATTTGCCTGGTGTCTAAGATCAATATTAATGTTTCTGTGGGTGGTTATAGCAACACCGTAGTATGTATGTGCGTCTATACCTCTAATGTGAAGTGTTTCGTCCTCTTGTACATACATTGGTGTAACTCAGGGATATGCAGGGAAATGTACTTCACGGCAACACTCCCAGTGCTCAGGGCTCATTTTGCTCAGGCTAAAACCAAAAAAGTGATCGACATCAGGTAAAAGGCAGTGATTACTCAGGAGTTTGTCACATATGGAGCCAGGCTGAGAGAGCTGGGCTGGGGCAGCTGGAGAAGAGAAGGCGCCTTAAGGGGACACCTTAGAGCAGCTCCAGTGCCTAAAGGGGCTCCAGGAAACCTGGAGAGGGGCTTTGGACAAGGGCCTGTAGGGACAGGACAAGGGGAATGGCTTGAACCTGCCAGAGGGGAGACTGAGATGAGCTCTGAGGCAGAAGTTCTTCCCTGTGAGGGTGCTGAGGCGCTGGCACAGGGTGCCCAGAGAAGCTGTGGCTGCCCCATCCCTGGCAGTGTTCAAGGCCAGGTTGGACACAGGGGCTTGGAGCAACCTGCTCTAGTGGAAGGTGTCCCTGCCCATGGCAGGGGGTTGGAGCTGGAGGAGCTTTAAGGTCCCTTCCAACACAAACCATGCTGGGATTCTGTGATTCTAAAACCAGAAAATACTACCAGCAAACAGATAAATACTTTTTTTGTTCTGAAATCCTTACTGGCATTAGTGGTTGTGGTAAACAGACTCATGAGAGCTGCTCTCACTGGGTTAGGAAGGGGAAGCGGGATGAAGCACATCCACCTCTAAGACCATCAGCAGGCCACGCCAGGCCAACAGCTGGTGCAGATCAGCAAGTGCAGGCGGTGCAAGTCACCCATTTACATCAGCTGCAGCCCCGTCCTTGTCTATTAATGTTCCCTGAAGCTGAAGCCACCTGCCTATCTTCCATTAAAGAGCATATTTAGTTTCCCATGGGAGATCTGCTCGGCCGCCTGAAAACAAGCATCCTTTCCTTTAGGGAAAGGAGATAAAGGGAAGCACCTCAGCGCTAACTGCAGCGCACCGGGACCTCTCCGCTCACAGCGACCCGCTGGGGACCAGGGGCTGCCCTCGGGGCTGCCTCCGGGGGTGACGCTGATGGAGGAGCTGGGTTGTGGGTTTCCCTTGGTTTTCCCCGGGGAGAAACCACGTTCGTGCTTCTCCCTGGGGAATGCA
>NW_009933677.1:0-221 GCF_000696875.1 Nestor notabilis | reverse complement strand
CCCAGCCTTCCCCTTCCCACACGCAGGTGGCGGGACAGGGAAGCGCTGGCTGCGCTAACACCGGATCCACACACCGCGGTGACGGAAAGCGGGGTGAAGGCTGCCCGGGGGAACGCTTCGCTCCCAGGCTCTCTTTTGGGTTGTTTTACCCGGTTTCGCCGGGTTTGGGAGCAAAGCGGTGGAAACGCGCGTCGCCTCAGACGCACCGGCCGGGAGGGGGC
>NW_009933676.1:31463-78925 GCF_000696875.1 Nestor notabilis | reverse complement strand
GAGAAAGTTGGGGCTGTTCAGCCTCGAGAAGCGAAGACTGCGTGGAGGCTTCATAGCAGCCTTCCAGTATCTGAAGGGGGCCTACAAGGATGCTGGGGAGGGACTCTTCATTAGGGACTGTAGTGATATGACAAGGGGTAATGGCTTCAAACTTAAATAGGTGAAGTTCAGCTTAGATATAAGGAAGAAGTTCCTTGCTGTGAGGGTGGTGAGGCACTGGGATGGGTTGCCCAAGGAAGTTGTGAATGTTCCATACGTGGCGTTCAAGGCCAGGTTGGACAGAGCCTTGGGCGACATGGTTAAGTGCGAGGTGTCCTTGCCATAGGCAGGGGTTGGAACTAGATGATCTTAAGGTCCTTTCCAACCCTAACTGTTCCATGATTCTCTGGTTCTCAAATTGGGTAGGATCATGGTTGCTTAAGGATGCACAGCAGCATCAATGGCAGTGCAGAACAGACAATTTCAGGTGGCAAAATTTGAGTTTTTTGTTGAAGATAAGGAAACACAGACACTCAAGTGCCTGATTTTGTGTCTATGGTGCTCTGAAGTGGCAGAAGTATATTCATTACCATGTAGTGCCTGCCCTCTGTGCACATAACCTCAATGATCTCCCAGTCAAGACTGGGAACAAATAGTCATGCTTAACATTTTTTGGCCCTGCAGATTCCTAGAGGACTTATTCCTATTTTGTTTGTAGGCTTATATTATAGAATACAGACATGCTTGACCTTCAGAGCAGTTCTCCAGCCAGCCTTAAGGGGTACTGTTGGATGTAACCCTAAAGGGTTGGGAAGACTTTTAGTTATCACATTCTTTGGCTTAGACAGCTATAATCTTCCTAAATTCACCTTTAGGCATCTACTTACTCTTATCATTCAATGCCAAGCAAACTCTAAGTTCACCTTATGTACTCTTTCATTATAACCTAAATCAGCTACCGCTTCTTTTTTAAGTCCCACCTACTAAGGAGCAAGCTAAACTGCACTTAGTGTCGTGTACCTAAATTGAAAAACATCCTTCTGCTGTGGTATGACAGCCAACATGTAATACTTGCTTATATGGGAAATAGCACATAATGTATGTCCAATAACTATATAAATGAATACCCTACTAAAATCATGGCGCAGATTTAGACTAGATTTATCAATGTATGTTAGAGCCTCTACTTCCAAGGTTGAACTACCTTCTGCAACTTCTCTGAAAACACCATTTTCAGAAATTCCCAAATGACAGTCAGTCCAACTTTTTACGAACTGGTGTCACTCATCTGAGATTTTGAGATGTGTTTTTCAATGTAAAATAACATTGAAAAACCAGTTTCAACCAGTTAACTGGTCTTGTATCCATCTGTATCCTACCTGGCATTCTAGTTTTAAATATGCTATTTAAAAGGCTATTTTGAACCTAAGAATGTACACAGTATAGCTGCATTAGCAAGTCCTTTGATGCCAGAACCTGATCAGTGGCGATGGGAATGTTCAGATTGAAATGTAGCAGATTTCTAACAAGTTCATACCAACTGCACATGCTGGTTGGTTTTCACAGCAACCACAGAGTACCTTCTTGACAACTGCAAGTGCATATTTGTGCTGTTTCAAAAGTAAAGATAAGGCAAAATTCATAAATTCTACAAGTAATAGGAAGAGCTCTGGGGAAGCTGTGTTTGGAGAAGCTACAACTGAGTTAACAAGTTGTTAACCAGAGACGCAGATCTGTGTGATGAAGCAAAGGAACTTAATATCCACACTACATACACTTTAAGAGATTTTACTCTGGTCTAGCTCTAGTCTGTGCAGTGGATTTATGAAAGGGCTTTAGGTACACCTCTGGAGCATAACTGTTGGTTTTATTTAATCTAAAGGATATCAGTTTGCATACTTTGAACATGCTCTGTGATACAAATCAAAGTACATTTAAATGGAAGGTGTAGGTTCCTCACTTGAAAACTGCAGTCTTTGAACTACAATGCTAATGTAGCTGCATCCTTGAGTAATAAAACAAACCACAATTTTCCAAAAGTAAATTTAAAATTAACTTGTTGAGAAGTAACTTTGGTTACAAAATGGCCCCTAGTAGATTAATAGATTCATGAATTCACACTCTCAGTCCTGGTAAATTACTGTAGCTGTACTGAATTCAATAAGGTTAGCTAATTTGCATTCTAATCCATGGACTTCAAGAATCCAGTGTGAAGTTCCACAGGTTGACAGTCACTAAGGATATTTAGTTGGGAAACTAAACCATGGTTTAACGAGAGTTTATTTTGTTTTGTTTTCAAATCAAAATTATCTTACGTTTTCAAATCAAAATTATAAATTATCTTCTTCTTAGAAGCTTAAATAACTGAAAAGCTCAGCCATTTACACTTTAATGGCTTTAGAGACATATTTATTAATATAATCAACACATATTTTGTATTTTATAATAAAGTAGCCTCATGATAGAAAGAACTGAATTGAAACCAATTTTTCAAAAGAACTGACATACACCTAGTGTAATCCAACTGTAATAATAGCAGTAGGAGGCTTACATTTTCAAAATGATGTGTATAGGCACATTCCATTAACATTAATGGCAGTTATAAGGCTAAGGATCAAATTTTTCCTGTGTTAATCCTCTAACTCCCACTGATTTTAGTGATCTTAGATTACTAGATAATTTTTAAAGGCCTTCAGCCCGTAAGTTTTTAGGTATATCCAACTCAGACTGAATTGTTATCAATACAATGAGTATGTTTGTTGGCACAGTTTTGATCTGTAGCTAGATAGCTACTGATTATATTTCTGCATGCAACGTACAGCAATCTCCTTTGAAGATTTAATTGTGAGTGCGGATTGTGCAGAGGCAGTACACCTTTTAGAGGTCATTTGTAGTGGTCAGAAAAGAAAACTAACAGTTGAACTGAAATAAAAATGTCATTTCTATGATGTAGTGTCAGAGACGGAACTCAAACAACGTACAAAAGGTTCAGGCTTAATTTTCCTGAAGCAGAAGAAATGAGAGGCATTTCATTTTTGTAGGTGAGAAGTGAAATGTTCCTCTCTGCTCACTGATAGAGGCATGCTAAGGTGAATTTTAATTATGACTAAATTGTGGTATTACTCTTTCATACCCTGAACATCTGTTCCCTTCAGGAATGATGATTTATGCAGGCTATCACTGCAGACAGCTTGCTACAGCTTATGTCGCGGTTAGTAGGAAGCTGGTGGTAGTATTTCAGAAAATACCAGCATCTAAGTGGAGACAGGCCAGTGTGTATTTTTAAGTAATAGGGAAAGGAGTGCATGATGTGTGTGTTTTTAATTTTAAAGCCAAATATTGACTTTTTTTTTTTTTTCCTTTCAGACCATCTGTCATTAATGAAGAAAGTATCTTGGACAGTGGCTGGCCTGGTTCTTCATAATGGTGTTAAGCAAAAGAAAACCAAGCCTGTCATTTACAACTGCATGTAGAAAATTATTGAGGACCTCTCTGTCAGAATTTTAGTGTTTTAAGAACTGCACAGGGTGGGATAACTATGGGACTAATGCATCACAAAGTCAAATGGGAAAGGTAACCTTTGTTTATTAGGATGTTTGAATGAATGCATCTCCAAAGTACCTTCATTGTTAATGCAGTCTTACTGCTTTCATATAACTACAGTTTATTCATAAAAAAACACCCAACCAACCAATCCAGCCCTGCTTCCACCAAAAAAAAAACCCAAAGCAGTCAAAAAATCACTTAAATTACAAAGCCTTGGAATTAAAAACAAAAAAAACAAAACAAAACAAAACCCAGGAAATACGTGTATGTCCAGGTTAGGTAAGGGGAATTTTACATCTGTGCTCCCTCTTTCCTGACCCACCCCCCCCCATTAATCTGCTTGTCTTTGCCTAGCAGTCACCTTGCTTCTGATTATTTCTTTTTCTACTTTTGTGTGTGCTAACAGTACATTATCTGAGGATTTATTGCCAAGGAACATTATTTCTCTATTTTCTGAGGCATGAGTTATATATGTTTGAAAATGACCATGTTTGAAAATATGGTCAGTTTTTATTAGGTTAGACATTTAATTATAAATATTCAGAAGTTAAAATGTTTGGTTTAAAATATGACACTGTGACCATATAACAAAATATTTTAAAGTTACACTATATACAAGAGTCTTTTTTCTTGTATAAGGCATTTGAATACTTTCTTGCCAATTCAGTAGGTTTTAGAAGAATTGATATGTTGTCATTGTTTTCAGGTAAGTCTGGAAGGCTATATGTATTCGTCCCAAAACAAGTATGGTATATCTACTTTATATCACCTAATTTATATTATACCAAGAAATTGCATGCAAATGTGAATAATAACTTCTGCAGTAAATGTTCTTAGATACTATTGTCTAACTAGACCATTCATGATACTTTCAACCTGAGGATAGTCAAAACACACAGATTCAATTTGTCTGTACACTGAAGCAAAAAAGTTCAGCAGTAATTTTGAACATCATACAAATTCAGTGGATTGATACAGTATTAATCAATCTTTGGTGGTTTTTTCCAGTTGGATGTCTTGACTTAAAACGTTAATTATTAAATTGAGGCCTTATAGAGGTATGGACTTCTTGTAAAGGGTATCCAAAAGTGACTGAGGCCACAGTTTTGAGCACATTTGTCAGTGCTGTTGCTAAAAGAAGACTCACCACGTGTGCACTGTCACTGTAGGACTTCCTCTGCTTCCTGGACAGCACAAAGGTTTCATTCCATCCTTTAGTGAACCACATAGGGAAGATGACATATACCAAAAATAAACCAATTAAAATTATCAGTTTTATTCTGGAATAGTTTCTTGAATCTGATTCACTGCACAGTCAACTAAATACTTTTTCCAGCACAGGAAAGTAGGTCACATGGGAGTTGAAAGACACAGATGAGTCTGAAAGAGAAAAATAGTTGGGAGAATTCTGGCATGTATGTCCTGCTTTATGCAGGGGAAGGAGAACTAAGGCCAAAGGAAAAGCTGTATGTTTATATGCAACTCCCATTTGAATTTTATACAAGTGTCTGATCCTCCACTGAACATATAAAGGTCAACACATTTAAAATAGATTGAAAATAAGTGTCTCAGATATTGATGCAACAGTAACTGCATAATAGAAAATATTTTAAAACTTCAAAATGGTGTTTCATCCAGACTAGTGATTAAAAAAGAAAACATTTCTTGCTTATAAATTGAAAACAAAAACAAATGACCATAAAAATCGCAATAGTGTGTCGGATTGGGCTTTCATCTAGTCCAATATCCTGTATCTGAGTGGATGTCTAAAGAAAAGTGAAAGAATAAAGGCAGCATATGGTACATATAGTGCATATGTTGATAATTTCCTAGCATACTGCCCTCACTTGGGACAACCCCAGTCACAGTGTAGTCAAATCACAATGAAAGCAGAAGCAGAGCAGAACATTTTCCTTTCCCTTTCATACAAATATTATTTGTTATTTGAATGGGACATTATTTCTTTCCTTTGCAGCATCATTCACTTAACATGATTAAAAAAAAAAACAATTGAAATGTGGGGGTTTTCTACGTATAACAAACAAAACGTTCAACAGATTGTTGCTACTGTGTGAAAAGGGTGTTTGTTTCTCTGTAATTGGTTACTATTTCTCTTCAGACTTTTACCTATCAGTGAAAAGATGAGCCAGCTAGGCAGAGTGATGTGAATTCACCAAATACTGGTGGTGTCTTGGCAGGAAGGTCTGAAGTGCAACCAAAGGATGTTTGTCTCTTTTTGTTCTGAAACCCTGACAAAAGTGGTAACATTCTCACTTCAGTTATGCTACATCTGTATCACTGAATGAATGAGACAAAAAGGCACACTGAACAATTGCTGTCACTGTTTCATTTCTCAAAAAGGAAGATTTACCAGACGGTACAATCTTCACGGTCTTCCTCACATTTCTATTTAAATCACTGTACAGGCTTCTGATGGAAGAACTGCACATCTACCATTCAGTAATCAATACACTGATGTATATCAAATAGGATTCATAAATCATTGAAGAAAAATATTTTTTCCATGCTGAAAATGCATATCCTTATGCAATTAAAACTAGAAAGAATAAATATGTTTAGAAAATTTGAAAGAAAAGGCAAGGTAAATAGTGATTCCACACCCCCACCTCATTTGTTTTATATTTGAACTTGTATGAAACAGTTTTCTGTCCTGCCAAAGTTTAGAAAATATCTATAATACTCTTACTGAGCTGAGATCTTTCCAAACATTTTTTAAGACTGAGACATGAGACTAGAATTTGATAGGGGAGACCTGAGTGCAGGTCTACCTTATTTTTGCTGCTGATTAAACTTGAACCTTGTTCTCCCAAACCTGTTTTAAATGAATATTTTCAGTTAGACAACTGTCTAGAAAGCTAAGGAACCTTCAGTTGTAAGGATCAGATACTACAATCAGGTACTACTGGAAGACCTTGAGCTCATTTTAAGAAATTGTAATATGTTTACGTGTTTTCTTGTCTTCTCTTCTGCCAGAAAGCATTCTGAATTAGAACTGTGCAGAAACATGGCATTTGGGTTTAAATATGGCAAATACGTGCAGAAGTGGTCAAGTGGAGGGCAGTATATTGTATTTTAGCAATTGTAAGAGGTATGCAACACCCTCAAAAAAATTCCATGTTTGTATTTTGTGGAACAGCATTGAAGCTACTCTAATTACAACTGCAAGTGAGAAAAAGGAGAAAAAAACCCAAGCAACAACCAAGGACATCTTCATCTCTCAAGTTTGGTGTGCAGTGTCAGTTGTGGAATGTGGATTCTGTTGAGGTAGGAGATGTGTTTTTCACATTTGAAGATGTGTTTCTGCAGTTGACTATGGGATTTTTAAAATGGACACATTCCTCTTAAAGTTTATAAGGCTCATACTTTGGCTCTGTTCTCTCTATAAGTGCCTTGAAAAAGACAGCTTAGGATATTCACCTGACTGATGGGTGAATATTGTCATTAGTATTTTCCTCTTGCCTCTTCCTTTCAACAGTTCCATGAACAATGAATTTTCCCTGGTCAAAGTATTGCCATTTCTGTCATCAAAAGGTAACTTGTGTGCTATCTGTCATAGACTTTCTTCCAAAGAATGACAGGTAATTTCACTAGCACCATTTCAGTGACAGTTTCTGCTTTTATCACACAACTTCCGTAGCGATGATTCACCTCTTTCATAAATTTGGCATTCACCAAATAGTATTGCACAATATCAAACCAGCTATTGTATATATTCCCAAGTATTACGGTACCTGTACAAACTAGAGAAAGATAAGCTAAATATTTAATAATCAATTATTTTGAAGTATGTGTAGCAAGCGAATAGTATTTAAAAGGATGCTATCAAGAAATACATGTTTTAAATTAAGGTACATGACTGTGTTATTCAATCTGAAAACCTGGTTCAGCATAACATCCTAATAGTGGGAGGACTGATTCTCTTAAAATGATAGTGGTAATGCATGACTAGGAAAAATAAGAACAATGTGCACATGGACAATAAGCGCAACTTAGAATTTGACTGTGGGCACAAAAAATGAATTGTGATATCCCCTACTATGATGGTGTACAACAAGCCAAACCATTATGGTGTTTGGGGTGTGTTCTGAATGCTTCTAAAGGAGAGTTTCTATATTTCGTAGCAGAATAAAAAGTTATTTAGAATTAAACATTGAAACTAATATAAACCCATGTATTTTTACGGTTAATGGGAATCACAGGTTAAATTAAGGAATTGTGACATTTCTAGAGGTTAGCATATTTTTTTTATTCAAAGCATGAATGCTGTAGTCAAAATATGCAGTTACCATAAAATGTAGTAGGGAAAATCAAGCCCGTCTTTCTCTTCTGCTGCACTCAGTGTAACTCAATTTTGTGCTAATAGGCCATACACTTTTCACTGTTAAGGAGTCTTTTCCTGAAGTCACTGAGTAGTTTTTAAGACATTGCTATGTTGTATTGCTTTCCTACCACAACTGGTTATGGCCTATGAATACACATTAAACATTTTTGCACAGCATATTTATCTGTTTGTGTGACCAAACTAATTAGAATCGGTAACAGCTTTCTTTCTGTATCTTTGTCTATAAAGTCTGTGAAGTAGAGCATCTTGCTACATGTACATGTATGGTGCCAGATAGAAGTAGATTCATTCTTCACAAGCATCTCAATTTTTCTATTTCACTTCATACTATTTCAGCTGGTAAAAAACACAAAACATTTTGTGATACTAACTTTTTCTTTTTATCCCAAGGATAACTTGGAATATTTGATTTCTTGCATTTCTAATAAGTTTCCATATATATATATATATATATACACATAAAAAAGGCTGTACTTGCCGATGTGTATAGTCATTACTGGAAATCAAAGGATTGACAGCTGTACATTCTGCATACATTTTATGTGGGGTATAGGCTACATTGCAAAGGCATTTGTTCTCCAAGTGGTAAATATTTATCTTGTAGCTGTTTTGAGCATATTCATCCTATGGCTGGGCTTTTTTGTTTGTCTTAAGGTATTTTTTAAAGAACTAGGTCTTAATTTTTTGCAGTAAGATCTTTTGGTTTTTTCAAGTTTTCAGACAGTTACACACTGAGATAAATCTTACTTCACACACTGAGATAAATCTTACTTCACACACTTAGATAAATCTTACTTCTCCGGTGAGATACTAATGCAACGTGTGTGGAGAAAAAGTTGTCAGTGTCAAAAGTGGTAAGTAGCATTTGCAAGACTTAAAACTGAAAAGCAATTATGGACTTATTTTTTAATCCTTTGTGTAGGTTGGTGCCCCTAAATTGAACTAAAAATGGCGAATAATAAGTAAGCTCATGAATAAAGCTGTTTTTTATACAATTCTAGCATTTTAATATTTGCATAATTTTTCATCTTTTCTCAGTGGTTGCATGTCT
Organism: Nestor notabilis; assembly: GCF_000696875.1. Taxonomy (NCBI): domain Eukaryota; kingdom Metazoa; phylum Chordata; class Aves; order Psittaciformes; family Psittacidae; genus Nestor; species Nestor notabilis. The sequence continues at coordinate 69,986 of NW_009933676.1, read as the reverse complement.
TTTTTCCTGTAGGTACTTCTTTAGTCTGAGAGCTTTTTCTTACAGTTTCAATGGATAACACAGAGTTTCTCTCTTCTACTCTTGTATATGGTCTATGAATAAGACATCATTCCAACTATGTTGAAGAAGAAGAGTTATTTCTTTGAGCTTTCCTTCAGAGTGTTTTCTAACAAATAGCTATATCTTTATACTATAAATTTAATTAGGCATGTAAATATATATCTCTATGACTTTTTTTCTTTTTTTTCTGAATATCTTCATTATGCAGACCAAAGATTTTTAGTACAAGGTTTTAAATAAATGAGCTTAGGAACTTCAGACTTTAGAATTGCCTGTGTCCAAAAATAATTCTAATATCATGGGAGATGTATACAAGGAATATGCAGCAATTGTAAGTCATTAAAAGGAGCCTTAAATTATTTGTGTTGTGCCTCTCAAAAAATAGTCAAAGGTATTAAAAAGAAGAACAATTCTTGATTATTAAAAAAAAAAAAGAATATAGAGAATGCTCATGGAAACAGTTGTAATAAGAACAGCATGGTAGCCTCAGCTAAATATTCCCCAAAACTGTTTGAGGAGAACCTGGACTCAAACCCTGTAAGTACTGCTGAAAAAAGAACCCACTGATATATTCGGAGCCTTCCTACTCCATGTGACAGAACTATTTATCTTTTTGGTGGCACTTTCTATTTCTGGTACTGATGACATCAGTGGCATGTTGGATCATAAGATATGGATTAAGCCTTTGTGTGCCTTATTTTCTTCAATCACAGACTATGTAACTGCATTTGGATGTAAGCATGAGTTACTACTAAAATATTTCTTTCAAAACCAGCATTTAAATATAACTCAGTCATGATGAAAACCTTTACCATACCTTCCTTGTGAAATCCTGTGACAAACGTTGATGCAACTACATCACCTATGTGAGAATCAACCCAGATATTTCTTTGATGCACCTCATCCTAACATCTAACTTCAGATTCAGCCTAACATTTCTATCCTCAGATATGAAATTTAGTGGGCACATCTTTTTGACAGATCCAGGAAAAGTAAACTGGTATTGATTCCATAGCTTGAGAAACAGTTTTATTTCTAAGCTAGCAAGGATCATAAGTTTGATTTTAGAAGCACATCTCTGTGGAGTGTGTATCATTACTTTTCCCATAGGATCTAAAATTTGGCTCTATGCCTGCTATCAGATACTCTGTGCTCCATAGTATTTTTCTCCTTCTATACCTCTGTTGCCTATTCTTAAGGGTTTATATACATTCATTTGTCAGACCAGTAAGAAATAGTATCAACAGACGCAGCAAATTAATTGGTCTATTCAGACCAATTATATGTAATGTAATATAATAGAGTGTAATAGAAACTATATAGTATTATATACAGAATATTATTTTTATGATAAATCATAGAGTCACAGAATAGTTTGGGTTGGAAGGGATCTCAAAGATCATCTAATTCCAACCCCCCTGTTTTGTCCTCAGTTCCACGCACCTGTATGAAGTTATAAAACTCCATTGGAAAGCACAACTGAATCTATTGAATTTATTTCGCATATAGAATGTAATCCTTTGTACGTATCTTATTCCGTTTAGCGTAGAAAGCACAGTATGAGCAGGGAAAATAAAAACCATGTTTGAACTAGTCTGAATCTGTAGCTGCTTGACATCACGGCTTGTAACCAACAGAGCACTGAAACAACATTAGGTTCCATTATAAAACATCTCTACTTGACCTGGGTCAATTAGACTGCAAAAAAATGACGAGAGATCAATTTTTCCTCCTTCTTTCTGGCAGTATGTATACCTAGTCAAATGGGGAACAGCACCTTTGATTTTTAAGTAAATTTTTAGAGAAGTATATGGAGTTACTTACTATGAAATCCCTTTATAGGTAGTACTTTTTTAAACTGTAGTCCGTTAGGAGTGAGCCTTTTGCCTGAATGAAATTCATATCTATGAGGTCAAAGTTATGAAGGTTAGCCCTCATTTTCTCCAGGACCTTCTGGAGAAGGTCCTTACCTTCTGTAAGTTATATGCTTATTGAATTAGGCAATATGTATTCATTTTCTTCTTTTTATAAGTCTTAAAGAACTTTTGCACATTGGAACAACTGTTGGAAAAAGAATAGGCAGACAGGAATCCCGTAATGTTCAACAAAGGGAATTTGCTGTGTCCTGCAGCTGGAGAGCTATAATCCAATCCACCAGTATAGGCTGGGGTAGGGAAGTAAAGAAGATGGATTCCTACTCTTCTCAGTAGTATTCATTGAATGCATAAGAAGCACTGGGCACAAATTCAAGTGCAGGAAATTCCACTTAAACATAAGACAAAATAATGTACTGTTCAGTGGACAAACACCGAACAGTTTTCCCAGGGGTGTTATGGATTCTCATGCTTGCAACGTTCAAAATGCCACTGGAGAAAACCCTGAACTGTCTGCTCTAGTATGATCCTTCTTTGATCATGGAGTTGGACTACATAAACTCTAGAGGTCCCTTCCAACCTCAACCTCATCCTGTGAACGTATCAGGTGGACTGCAGAAATGCATCAGAACAAACTGTTTTGAAGAATTCTAAGCATGCTGTGGCAGAGAAAATGTTCTTGGCCTTTTGTTGGCTGGTTGCTGCAATTTCATCTGGATACGTTTCTCTAATTACTTCAACACTGAATGTTTTGAAAATAAAGATGAGCATCTGCAAGTTAGCCACAATTAAAAAAGGAAATATGCAGCAAACTTACTGGATTTTCTAAAAGACTTCCATAGGCTTGATAAATTTTATCGAAAAGGTGGCACAGCTCCTTACGTAAGTGTAGGAAAACTTCCTTCCCAAGAACAGTTGTAAGCCGACAAAGCCATCATGGGTCTGACTAGTTATGAAAGAACCTGACAAAATACTTAAATGTGGAAACTTGACCTCAGCAAGATCTCTCTAATGCTAGTGTAAAGACAGGAGGAGAAAAGAGGGAAAAGGAGAAGTTTCAAAATGAGTTCTGAAGAAAAGCAGCTTCTTCATCCGTGATTGCTTCCTCTGTTTTTCTAATGTTGCTTGGATTTAAGCCTCCCAAACCTCCTAATGACAAAACTTGTGCATGAACTGGATTGCTGTAGGCTTGCACTATACTTACATTCATTAGGATAAATATTAAACAGAGAGATTACAACTCTTATATGACCTAGATGTGGTGAAACTGAACTAAAGTGCTCTATCTCTCTTTTTGTCTTAATATGGTTATAATCATCACACATATACACAGATGCAGTACGCTCCATTCCGTTTAATTCCTTTCCATTTCATTCTTTGCACCAGTATGAGGAGCAGTACTAGTCAATAATTACCTTGTGTTTCATTTTTGGTCTTAAATTTGTCCAGATTTTAATTTTGTCTCTGAACTTCAGCACAAGAGCAGATGAAAACCTGGTTTTAAGTTCCATGTGACTGGAGTGATTAGTTCATGCAAAGTTAAACATTCACATGTAATTAAATAGCTTTTATAAATTGTTTTAAAACAATGGAAGCGAGTTGGTATGTTGTATTTTGAATTGGTGAAATTTAACTAGGGGAGATGAAATAGCACAGTAAATAGAGTGGGGCTTCTATTGCACAAACAGAACACTGTGAGCATTGCAGTGAGCTTGTTACTGACATACATTACCTTGTTCTGTGGAGATACTGTAATGTGATTATTCTCCTGCAGGCCATCACAAGTTGTCACTTCTGGTTGCTGTTGGCTTGTATTTGCCATGGTCCCACACACTGCTGTTTGCAAAATCACAGGCCGTGGTGTACTGTCTGGAAATGTATGTCATTCCTGCACATGAACTGACTGAGGAGTAAATCTAAGGCTATTGTAACTCTTTCTTTCTGCCTGGAAAAAATAATTTTCTGCAAAATGTGAGATCATAATTCTGAATACTGAGTAAAACTTTGCTGAGTTCTTTATAGCCCGAGTCATTCAAATGACTTAACTAAGGAGAACAGTCATTTCAGTCTGAGGCTACTTTTGCTTTACATGGCAAATTATTTAAATCTATTAATTCTCATTGCTGACCTGTTATAAGCTGTTCTAGTTTAAAAAAAAAATGTGCAGGGTGGTAGAAGTGGAGAAAGAGACATAAAATGTATTGGAAAACTACCAAATGTCCCCTGCAAATGGACCCTATTCAGAATCAGTAAGCGTATGATGAGTGAAGTGGTTTTGAATATCGCCTTTAGATTCCATGCTGTTACAAGGCCAGCCCTGAACATGGCAACTCTTATTTCCACACACAGTACCTCTTCACTCTCAATTTAACCCAAAAATCTGATGAACCCATTACTCCATACTTGATTTCATGGAACAAGGAGTAGATATAGTTACAAATGATCAATCACAAGCCGTGAACCAAAGCAGCAAGGCATTAACAATTCACACCATTTCGGTCCACTTGCTCAAGCAGAAGATGTGCCAGCATATTTAATGCACAGCTACTTCGTTCACTTCGTTCAGTTCAAGAAAAGACATGACTCATGCTCATTTTAGGAACTGAGGAGACTTCATAGGTTTTCATGCCTCCTAACCACCGAGTGTTTGAGTCTGCACTTCTAAACAATATAACCAGGTGTTCAGTAAAGGTCACAGAGACGGATAAGTTTTTAAATTAAATTTTGCTCAGGTTAAAAATAAGTGGAAGGATGACCTGGGAAACAATTCCCATAATAAAGCCAAGTTGTGTTGTACAAATTTGTATTGTACAATCAACATCTTGTTCAGCAGAATTGTAACACTGTAGACCCCACAGGCATACGCCGTCAATTTAATGGGATCACTGAAAAAGCGAAGCAGCTGTGAAAGATTGCTTTAAGTACAGCAATCGTGTACTTGTCATTCTGTTCAATGGTGGAAAAATCCAAATTCGGATAGGCATCAGTATTTAAGAAAATGACTGCTAAAGCATCTCTCATAAGTACCTTGGGGACAATATGATTTGACATACAGCATGTAAACAAAAGTACACAGCAGCTGTTAGATTAGTTTTTGTTTGAGTAAAACCACACTGACATAATTTAAACAACACAGGAAGATGCATGGTTTTTATCATTCAGTTTCCCCTTATAAACCACAATTTGGGATAGTACATGCTAGTTACCCTGGACAAAGAGCTGTGTGGTGCTTGCTGAAAAGAAGAAACAGTGAAGTACGGTGTATGCTAGCACAATCTCATGCCCGCTGTGTAATATATATATGTACGGTGCTCTGTATATATTGAAAGTACCTTCAGGAGAAGTCTTGTCCTGAGGAAGCATAAAAAGAATTTCCAATATTTTGATCATATTAAAGATACTTATTTTTTCCCATACTGGAAAAAAGTGTTAATGATTTATTTCCGGTAATTCTGATACTGTTATTTATTTAAAAATACTTTTTCTATTTTGTGAATTATTTGTAAGAGAAATTGGTGTAGAAAAGAACTCAGCATAATACTAATGTTATGCTCCAGTAATGTCATGAGTTTAATTAAGAGGAATGTTAACACGTTGAATTTTGAGGGATTTGGTTGTATTTTTTGGCATTTCTCTTGTGGTGATTGCAAATTGCCAGAGGGTGATTTTTGCATTCCTTTACAAATGTTCTGCTTACTTTTTGTGGATATCCTACTGGGCTTTGGATTTCATGCTTTCTGTCACTCCCTTTGATCAACACTGCACTCATCATTTTCAGCAAGTTTAATGCAAGACAAAGAAAAAAACAGGTTTTTCTCTCCTATTTGCAACAGTGGCTTTGTGCCATTATCTCCATTAATTTAAAATGTCTGGGTTTTGTTTCAGGGAAAATTTCTCATCTCTGTTCTTCAGAGAAGTTGTAGAATTACACTGTAAAACAAATAATGTTTGTCATGTGATGTGAAGTAAAAAAATCAGTCTGGGGAAGAATAAAAGCGCTAAAGGTGTATTTACACTGTTCATCTCAGCTGAGGAGCAAGGATCCTTGGGTACTCTCTTTTTATCCATGGCTCTTTGTCTAGCAGCTAAGACTACTGCAATGGGAAAAATTATTCAATTAAAAATTTAAAAATGCGGATGGGTTCTAAATTCTCCATAAAAATGATGAAGAAAAAGGATTGTCTGTCATTTAGAATATTTTCCGTAACTTCTGACTACCTTCCTTTGCTCAGCTTCCCTTGAAGGGAAGCTTCCTTCCTTTAAAATTTATTTCACTTTCTGATCAAGGACTCATTTGTCATCCCTCCCTCTCAGGAATTCCATGAGTACCTCACAATAAAATCTCTAACCTCCTGAGAGACATACATCACAATGAGTTGTTCCTAAACCTTACTAGTTAGCTCATACACTTTCTTTCCAAGGGTTAGTCTTTGTCTTCTTTTCCTATGCTCAACACACTGTTAATGACCTTCATAGTCATGCTTCATAGTTCAACATTTGTAATGCTTGATCTGCTGTAATGTTGAATGGACCATGCAATGCTTGACAATAGACTATAGATTCTTTTCACCTTGCTTTGTAGACTGTGGTCTGTATAAATCTATAATCAAAGCACTCTCTTGGAGTTGGGAGATATTTTATGGAGTTATTACTGATACTCTTACTTTTCAAAAGGCTATTAGTTCTGACTAATACCTTCTTTGTTTTAGGTAAGTCACCAAAAGTCTGGAAGTAGCTAGCTGTTCATTGAAAATTCTTGCATACCTACATCAGTTCCAAATGCAAACAACATAAGCATCCTTAAACTAGGAATAATTTCTGAGCAATTGTGATTTTTTTTAAAATCTGGAATGCTAAGGGTATCTTCTGGAATCACCAGGCAGGTGCCCAGAGCAATAAACTTGCAGAATATTTCAGTAAAGTTATTCTTTTCTGAAATTACTGGCTTGCTGTTCGACCTTTATTCCTTTTCCTTTCTAAGGACACATGGCTTCAAACTTCAGAGAATGCTTAATAACTTAAATACCATTGATTTCTGGAATTTTAAAAAGGTTAAAAAGGATGTGTGGGGGGGGAAGAGTACAAGATGTTTGAGACTATAAATCTGGAAACGAAAAGGTTAAGTGTGGAATGAAGCAAATGCTGTTATGGATAGAATCAGCTGATGTTTATGGAATTGATTACTGCATATAGAAAATTATTTGGGTCTGATGCTCAGTGTGACTGACTCATTGGGGTATTAGGCACATCTGAAAGAGGTGACACTGGATCTTTTCACTTCTGAGCTACCCAAACAGGTCCTGGAACTGTTCTGTCTTGGGTCCTGAGGGTCACCACCTTCAGAGAAGGTGTATCAGCATGGCTGTGTTAAACTGGTGTTAAAATTGTTTCTGGTAAAATATTTAATAGTATTATAATTGGTGTTTACATGTAACATCCCGTGCCAGTATGCACACATTTTTTTCATAGCTGTGTTTCAGTCTGCTTGCACACTCAGAAAAGCAGCACTACTTGTGTTTGTCTTCGTCCCTGCTTGTAATTATTTTCTTATGGTAGCTAAGTTCAAAGCCTTGAGTAAAAAACTTTACTAACTTATTTGTAAAAGTTCCAAAGATGTCTCTGGGATCAGATTTTCATCCTTTTATTTTGTTGAACCAAGTATAAATATAACCACTCCTCATCACATAACATGAAATCGTATATTTAATTCTGATGCTGCCTGCTTAGTCCTGAAGTAAATTCACTCCTTCCAGTGCTCCTAGTCAGACCCAGTTCATTACCTTGCCTAATATTCTTAATTTTATGTCTGACTCCAATGTTATGGAGTAAGTCCATTTTTTTAATAGTCTGGAAAAGTATCAATTCTCTGATTGTCATCTTGAAATAATTTCTGCTCATGTTCAATTGCATGGCCACATCCTGATAAATTGAGTTATAAAAGCAAATACTTAATGCTTTATAGTATTCATTGTGGGTTGGAGTCTCTGATGGCGTATTTTGAGAAAGTTTTGTGGTACTACTTTTTAGGATAATAAGTACAAGAAGGTTAATGTGCGTATTAACTTTGCTTGTGAATCTCTGTCAGCCTTATTTTGTAAAGTCTGGTCTCCCTGAGGATAAATGGGAATTTTATCATAAACTTAAGTATGGGCAGGGTTTCAGCCCGTTTTCCTTTCTGCAGTCCCTGCAGAGCACTGAACCCACATATGTATCTTTTCACGTCTTCTTACATTACTTCTCTTTCTTCCCGCTTGTCATTGATAGAAGCTTCTGTGTAACGTTTTCTACTTCTGTAACAAAGAGAAAGTACACATGAGACAGACAATTCTAAATTACTTTGGAAGAATCATGTGATAGGTTTTCATTCAAGAGATTACTTAAATGGGTCTTTTAAACCATGTAGATAGTCCTTTAGATCCAAACTTTTGCTTGTATTTCTTGTATTTGTGTATTTTGCTGAACTGAAATTGCAGAGTCGTGTAACTAACAGAGCAACATTAGAACTTCAATGGGGTTTAAGTAATTAAATATCAATGGCTTTGCCAGCTAACTCAGAAAAGGCGTTTTATGCTAAGTACATAGGATGAAAGTAGGTGCAGGAGTAGCTGCTGGAGAAGTAAGCATACTGCATGGAAGCTCTCAGGACAATTTATGTGAGGATGCATAAAATTACTGACTAGATGATAAGATTGTATCACAAAATTGTGGAAGTCAGAAGACTGGATTTTAACATGATTTTTTAAAAAGTAATGCCTTTCACAAAAATAAACACATGGTTTTGCTTAACCATGTGCTTAAATCATTCATAAAAGTGCCAACTTTAGCAGAGGCCAAGCACAGTCTGTTGCATGCTTTCCTATTTCTTTAGTTTTGAAGATGGATTTAACTGTGCAATATGTTCCTTCTCTATTTGTCCAAAAGTCTCCACTCATAAAAGAACTCACATATGAAAGTTTCTTAATTGAGGTGTTAGTTCAGACTCTGTTCTCACAGCTGAGTGAACAGCTTATTGAGGCTAAATATTTACCATGTCGGAATGGAATGTTAGTCTCCTATTCTGAATAAAATACGTAATGTGTAATTCATCCACTGGTATTTTAGCTGAGAAAACCTATAGTTCTTTGTTATCATTTCTATCTATATGGCAAATATAAATCTTTTTGACCATAAATTGACTAGATTGCAAAATTACGTATATAATTTTATTTGCATAGTTTATAAATGTACTTTATATGGTTTATTATTTTATGTATTTTCTTGTATATTACTAGTAAAACCAGTGGATTTTTGGTATTTCCCTTCTCTTCCTTTTCCTTCTGTCAGGTAAAAACCTGAAATGCTATTTTATTTTGTTGTATAAAGCCCATGTACATTTTACACAAAGATATCTACAAACTACATGCATCTCAGTAATGCCTAAAGCCACAATAATTATTCCTTATTTATCACACGTAGTGACATTAGGTCCTTTTGAGAGTGTTTTCAACATTTACAGTGATATGAAATCTAACAACAGCAAGAAAAAGATCTTGTTGAGGCCATCACCATGAATCAATTTTATCTTTTTATTTGACCTTTCCTCATTATTAAACAGCTACACTGAGCATTTTTATTTGCTAGAAGTTGTTCTTTTTTGGGTAGCGACAATGAGAAGGTTATAATAAAATGGCTTACAAGAATGTCGATTGTATTTTATGAATGTTACCATTTATAATGTTACGTATGTCTCGGCTCCTCAACAGGAAGCTGTACACAGAAACAACATGGATCTTGCAATTTTATCAGGACAATGCAAGTAGATTTCAGCAAGGTTGGTTCCAACTCATCTGTGATAAATGAGAAGATAAGGCAATCAGTGCACACCATGACACTCTGTGCAGCTAGTTAGGCACACTTCAGAACTATTCAGGTGTGCTCACGAAGCTTATGAGTCTTTCATGGGGGTGTCTCAATATAAATACATCCTTCATGGTGGCCACTAGAAATGCAGGAGTTGCTTTTCCAGGACTTAACTCAGGTCAGATATAAATAATAGATATTATGATTTAGTGCTGACGCTGAGGCTGTGTTAGAAGCTGTATATTTCAGTTGGGTCAAAAGAATGCATTTTCTTTTTTGTTTTTTCCTTTTTCTTCTTTTCTTTGCATAGCTCCTCTGCTTGACAGATGCTTGCAAAATTCCATCACACCTTTGTGTGGACCTGTTTAGGTCTTTAAGAGAGAAGGTTTCAGCCTCTCAGGAGCAAAGATTTCTATCCAAGGAGTTCTATTGGCCCTGCATCAACGATTAAATTCAGCAAACTGTTGCAAACAGGTGAGTTGTCCCACTATTTAACAGTCTCCTTTATTGTTTTCATATTCAAATGTATTAATTGCATAAAACAAATGATTGGCGCTGTGTCATAAAGAAGTGTGACATACATTGCATAAGCTGCAGTGCCTGTTAGGAAAATGAAATGCTTCTAGAATTGCAAAGCCCACAATAAACAGTTAATTGTGTCTCTCTTCTGATGTGGGATGTCATACATCTCATCTTGCTGCATACTGTGTCTAGCTATGATGTTCCGTATGTGGAAATTCTCTAAAGCGATCATTTTTCATTGCTTGTTCTTCACATGCAGTTTTTAATGGTCTCATAGATCTTCCCAGAAAACTAATTTAATAATTATTTAGTTGCAGCATTTTTTGAATAAATAAAACACTTCTAAGCATAACTGGTGCTGCATTATGAAAATTTAAATAAATGTATAATATTAAAAACGTCGATATTTTAATAACTACATATGTGCCATTAAATAAATAGACCAGATACATATTTAAAGTTGAAAGAATAGTAGAAAACAGATATTGAATATACTGTTTAATAGTTTGTGAGCAATAAGATGATTCATTTCTTATTAATTGGGTTTTTCATGTTAGCAAATATAAATAAGAAAACACTGATCTTGTATAGCATAGTTACTTTAGTTCATTTATGTGTGTAAAAATGTGCATATTTTTAAAGGTTTGATGATGACTTTATAAAACAGTAGACATATAGATTTTTCAGGAAAAGTATTATACAGAAATTAAACAACCAGCTAGGAACCTCAGATTTAAAAATGATCCTGGGCTCCAGAGTTAAGACAGATAAGCTACCAGTTTATGTAGGAAGGGGGAGGAGAGGTGCAAGTAAAGTGTCAGTCACACTGTTTATACAGCACCTCCTGCTGTCAGATCCATACAGAGAAATGAGAATTGAGTTTGGAAGAGACTATTTCTGCCTAGATTTAATAGTGGTCAGCAAGAAGAAATCAAACAAAACCAAAACCCAAACCCAGAGAGCATGTATGTGTGTGAGAGAGAAACAAGCAAACAACCAGAACAGCTTGTTTCAGAATGTTTCTGGGTCAATATAGGGATATGTTAAAAGTGATAAATAGCTTTACATTTTTTTTATTGATAATTCTTCCCTTTTAAGACAGCGCTGCCCATCACGAAAGCTACAGAAATTGCATCTATTATTTCCCAGTGCCTTATATAATATTTAGTCTTTCAAAAAATATAAAATGAACACAAGTTTAATGGTAATTAGTAGAACAAAACAGACAGGGTAGTTTCTGAATAAAGCTGCAAGTGCAAGTCATTTATTGAGTACTTTTTGCTTTTCTCTCTAAAGAACATATAAAGACGTTTCAGTAAATTAACTTGTGTTAGTCATTCCTCTGGTGATTATCCACCAGTGTTCAGTTGGAAACTGTGAATAACAAGAAAAATATAATAATTTTAGTAGATTTGAAATCTCTTCTGAAGATAAATGGTTCTTTATCATGAAAGCCTTGCATATAGATGTGTGTTCAGTATAACCATGTTATACGTTTTTAACTTTTAGGAGTCCAGATTACAAGGACAAATGTCAGTACAGCTGTGACAGTTGTCTACAAAAAATATATGATGAAAGTACTTTAATAAACATTTGAAACTGGTTTAAGTGCTTAAAAGAAAAAATTTCAGCACAAGGATGTTAAATGTTTTGTGCAGTTAATGTGCTGAAAGCTTCTGTTATTTTGAATTATATTACCTCAAAGATAAGATAGCTTAAAGTGTCTCTTAATGTTTCCAACCATTTTCTAACTGAAGCTGTGTTAGTACTGAACATGACTGAAATCATTATAATAACTAGGTTATGTTATACTGTAGGTGTAACAATACTTCTTACTACAATCCTACTATATTTTGCTTTTGTTGACCTTTTTTCCTAAGTAACTAAATCAAATTTGTTTTCTAAAGAGCACAATGTGTTATGATACAGATATAAGATTAGGATGCACATTAACAAAGTACATGGGCATTCAATCGAAATACTATCACTTTGTCCTGTTGTGCTAAGGCCTGACAACATAACGCTATGATTGTTGCATACAGAATTCATACCAATATAAGATCTAGCCATTACTTAACAACAGTAAATGTATTTTCTTGATTTCTATTTATCTCAGTGTTATTTGACATTTGAATTATTTGTATTTATCTTCTTACTTAAATGAAAAGGGAATGGAGTAAAAGAAAGAAGGCAATTCTTTGATTCAGTATTATTCTGCTGAGACACTACAGTCTGTCCACTGAAATCATATAGCACATAACAACTAGTAATATGCTAATGCATGTACTTATATAAGAACATGCTAATTCATGTATTTCTATTAAAATCCATCTGGACTTCAGTTTAAAATGCATGTATTGAATTCAAACAATATATGGTTTCTGATCCACACTGTGCACTGGTTGCACAGGATCGTCTTTCTGTTGCTTCTTGCCCCAGTGAGAGAAAACTGAGGAGCTAACATCTCTTTGCTGTAGTCTTTGTATCCTTTTAAAGAGGATAATCAGTGTTCTTCAAATAGTATTCCTTGCGAATAATGTAAGTGAAGTAAAACAGGTAAAACTGAGAGAGTACTTGGACTTTTGAGATGTGATTTGTACTTTAAATAAAGGAGAAAGGAAGAAAAGATGTATGTATAAATGCTATACTACAAAAGCCTTCTATTCTTTTCCCTTGAACTGTTTTTAACTGCAATCACATATCTGTATAATGAGCTATAAGCTTCACTAAAATCTTGGCAAAGCATGTATTGACATTTTAATGCCATGAATTCTGGAACAGTAAAATAGTAAAAAAACCAGAAAGTAAACAACACTCCTGTTAGAATTATAAAATTATTTTCCTATTAATATTTAAGATGTTAGCCTTTTGGCTCGCTATTTTAAACATGCTGTGTTGGTGTCTGTTGCAATTTCTGAGATCCCCAAACATATCTGGAAGTAAAAATCAGTTAGTTATATACATAATGTACGCAGCTGGGTGAATGCACATAAGACATTTTTTAGTCTTTTTGTCAAGCTACTATAGATTTTATTAAAAATGTTTTCAGAAAAAAAAAACCAACACCAGAATGAAGTTACTTTTAAGTAAAATGTAATGCATGAAACAGAAATAACAACATATCTGATTGCATGGGATATAGTTAACACTTTCAGAGATGGGGGATGTCCACCTCATTAGCATTCTTCATATGTAGTGGTGCTGTTGGTGGGGGTGTTGAAGTAGGAATGCCATTGTGCTGGGTTCCAGTGTTTGGGGACAAACACTGCTGTGGAGGGAACGTGTGAAAAGGCCATAGTACTGACAGTGAATGAGGAAGGCTGTGCTTTCTGTATGCTTCAAGCAGGGAAGCTGTCATTCACAGGCCTAGCACAGCTAAACAGAGGCCAAAAGAGAAGACTCAAATACCTTTTAAAATGATATTAATGATTTTTAAACGTGTTCTTCATTTAGAATTGGACTTTATTCAAACTGTTAATCTGTCCTTTATGAAATAATATAAAATGTACACGAACAGGTAAACAGAATATCTCATCATCGCCAAAGATTTATTGTGGAAAATGTATATGTACAAGTATTTGAGAATCACAAGTTGTTTAAGGTATATTTAAATGGCTTTGAGCATTTGTTACTTACAAGGGTTTAGCAAAATTTTATTGTGCTTGATAGTTAACAAACACAGCCAGTCCAAAGGTTCTCTTCTGTGTGCTTTAATTTTTTAACTGGAAATGTGTTATATGTGTGGAGGAGGGGACTGAGCTGGGATGAGAAGTGACAGGAAATTGTTCTTAATGTTCATTAGCTTGATCTAACAGAACTTCCAGTAATAGTAATTAATCATTTGAACCACAGCAAACTACATTATATTAAAGTAATGGAACTAGTATACAAAATACCCACAAGAAAACAGAGGAGAACAAAATTATTGACTGATTCTACTATTTGCCATTTTGGCTATGGAGACACAAGGTTAAAGGTACTATTTCAAAACTGTATGTCCAGCAGCTTGTCTGCTGTTAGTATTCTAAGCTACATCCATAAACATCATATTTCCTAAGGTTTTCCTCATTTTGCTATGCAGATTCATAAAAATATTACTGGTTTTTTTGGGGGGGTGGGTTTTTATTGTTTGTGTGTTTGTTTGTTTATTAAAAAAATGCACAATATTGCAAATACCAGAACAAAGAAAAAAGACTGTTTCTTTTATTTACTTGTGTTCCCATGAAACTGCTGACTCAAGTACTGGAAGTTGAATACATCTGCGATACCCAAACAAAAGCTTTTCTCCATAACTTCTCTTTTTTGTACTTTAGAGGAAACTGTCATTACTATTCAACTGGTTTTCACAGATTTCAGTAATTATATTGTGTTGTAAGATTCCTAATGACTCTTTGTCCCCCCCCCCGTCCCCCCCCCCTTATAAATAACATATAAACTAGCTGTTAGGTATAATCAATTTCAGGGGTTTAGGCTGGCAGAAACTAACAAAATCAAGTACTTTTAATCCATATATTTTCCCTATAATTATTATATCCATCCTTGCTCATAGAGTTATCGGAAAACTGTAACAAAGAATCCTTACCCTGCTTATAATGCTGTTTTCAGAAAATAAGATTATATTGTGGTGAAGCTGGCATAATAGTTATTAGATATTATTTGAAGAAAAGGAAGAAATTTACCAAAATGCTTAACTTGATTTCCAGGTCAACCCAATCTTGTATTTGTGTTTCTATGATTTTTGAAAGTCTATTCTTAAAATGACTTGAGTATCACAGTTCAGTAGCTCCCCCTTTTTTAGACTTGCATATTTGTTTCCTCTTCCTTGCAGCTTCTGCTTTTCTAATTTTATCTGACTGACTTACACTGGTGAAGAGGTGTTAAGTAACTTTATTTCCTTCTTTATAGGTCACAGAAAAATAGATTTTTTTGTCTGTTTGACCTGTGTAGGGACCACTGAAGAAATAATCCCATGTTAAAGTGAACTTTGTGTAGCTCGAGATTCCATATGAGAACACCAACATTTCAGCATAGCTTCATATTAAAAGAATGTAAAAATAGTATTTCAGTAATTTTAAAATTGAAATAGAAAACTGCCCCCTTGATGGTTCAGATAAGTGATTCTTAGAATGTTGTATTGTTTATAGATTTGAGTGATGGTTGAAATTTTTCCCACAACTGAGCTGCATTATAGTTACCAGAAGTATTTTAAGAACCTTAAACTTGTGTCTTTTTCTAAGTGTCATGCCTTGAGCAGGACTAACATCAGTTAAATGAAGTGAAAATTGCATTCTTGTCTTGATCGAGATGAAAATGGATTTCTGGTCATGAAATAGATGTAGTTGTCACTTTTTTAAAAAGGTGTCAGCAGTTTGCTTCAGCAAGTAAGGTGCCAATTCAGTATGACAGTAAACTTGTGATCTGAGCAATCAATAAAATGCTTCAATAACTTCTGCTTCATTACACTTATAATAAGAGGCTATAGATCTGTGGCACATAAAATGTTGATAAAGAGGGTATGTAGGGACTTAGTGTGACATTTTGTTTTAGTAATACAGTAAGTGCAATGTTGCCATCTAGAGTTTATGCATAGGTAATTATTCTGCAAGCAAAAGCTCTAGTGAAAAAATAAACACTGATAGTTCAAAGCCCTGTTTATTTCCTCCCCTTAGTGGCATGCATGTCTAGCTATATGGAATAGTTCAGTTGCCTTGTCACAAAATTGTTTAGGTCAGGCAGTGTAACATGGTTTTTAGTATTTGTTCTGCTTTTTCATTTGGTAATGTGTAAGAACATGATCCCCCTATCCTCCCGAACCAACATTGAAATGCATCTAAGAAACTATTATCATCTAAATAGATTTAGTTGCTACCAGCTACTAACAAAAATTATAACATTACAATGATTTGACACCTGTAAGGGGGATAACAGAAGCTTTGTAGTCACAGTGAGTTAATGTTGTGATGTTTCACATTCTGACCAAGTGTTCTTTCAGTTGATTTATGGATTATGAGACCATAAATGGCTCCTGCTGATTTTTCATAAACATACATTGCAGGGGAATTGTCTCCGAGCTATTTATCTTGTAAGAAAATTATTTTGATCTGTTAAATAGGATTTTTTTTCTCTTTTTAAAATGGATGGCACCTGATTGATATGACACAGAAAGAGTTTCGGCTATATGCCATATTGCTTTTCAAATATATAAAACTTACTTTAGATCCACAGAGAGTTTTACCTCCCAGGGAAATTATTGAAACCCCTGTGTTATTCTGAGATGTATTTTCAAAAGAAGTGTGGCCAACAGTTCTGTCTAGCAGTCATGAAGGATGATGGGCTTGTCGAGTGCAGCAATCTGGTAGGGATTTACTTAGTTAAAATGAATAAATGGTTGAGATTATTGAGAACAGTGTAATTAAAAACTTGTTTGTATAATAAATTAATGTGACTAGTTGCACAGATATAGCATGTTTATTAGAAGGATGACTGATTAAATCTTTTCCTTTGTATAAGCAGCAAGAATTTTATTACTTCTGTTTTTCCTTCTACTTTGGTGTGTAATTTACCAACAGCTTCTCTTTCAAGTATCAGAGCATTATTGTAACTAGGATGGCTGTAGTACTCATGCTTGATATTTGTGATGAGGTAGCTCTTATTCTGATGAGGTAGTTCGCTAACAAACACTGTCCTGTACTTTTTTGCCATAATTTAATTGTGATTTCTTTTCTTTTCTGCACAGAGAAAATGTGCGTGAGAGAGTAAATGGTGTAAATCTGTCTGAAGTTGTGGGAAGGAGTTATATGAATACTTTAAAAATGTGTTTTCTGGATTGGTTTTCACCATGAACTTTCATTATTTTTTCCTTCTCGCTTTTTGGAAATGAATGTTAGCTAGAGACATATGGTTCACGCTAAAAAATCACATATTAGTCAAAATCTAAAGCACAGATGGGGGATGATATTCAATTTCAAATTAGAAATTAAGTCACCATTTGGGACTAATGAAATTTTAATTATAGCAGAGTCCAACATCTTTGTCCAGTGCACTTGCCACTCATATTTGATTAAGCCTCACTGGCCACAGACCAGTTCACCTTTTGGAGATGTGGTGTGCTGAGGTGCTTCCTGCATAATCAGGTGAATCCAAATGGGACATGGATTCTTTGGTGATGACAGGGAGGGAAAAGGAAAAGCAATTCATTACTTTCCATTTTATTGCCAGTCTTTTAACTGGATTACCACAAAATGATGCCTGGACATATTTGAAAGAAATGGGTCTCTGCACAGAACTATGAATTTGACTTCTTTGAGCATTTAGAATTCAAAGAATCAAAAGTCTTCAGATGGCATATAAAATAATTTTTATTATTTGGATCCAGGTTCTAAGGATTTGTCAGACAAATTATTAAATTCCTGTATTTTATCTGTGTTTATGCACAATGGGATCATTTCAGTCCATCTCAGACTACTTTTCTTTCTTTAGGGATTGTGCAAGGTCAAATTACATCACATTTGCCATGGACTAAAAGTGAATAAATGTTCACTGAATTAGCTCTGTTGACAAAGGGTAGGTTGTTAAAGAAATTTGAATGTGTGCCTGAGTCTGGGGGCAATAGGAGATTTTTCTAGTATAACTAGGCTTACAATAAATTTATGAGTTTTCAATTTTGTTCTATTATTCTGAATTTTTAAAGTATTAAATATATCATTTGAGCAGGAGAAAGAGGTCTTCAGTCATATTTTTCATAAATAATCTGTAAATCCATGTAGTTTTACACAGAGAAGGTTTAATCCAGATTAGGTTTAGATGTATCATTTTAGAGTTATGTAAGGAGACAGCTAAATGTGGATTATCTCCCCATATGAAGGTGAGACTATACTTGCAGTAGTGTCCTATCTGTTACCTAAATGCAGCTCTGACTTTTTTCCTCATTCTGAGTAAATGAAATGCTGCACAATTATTAGATCTACACTTCGAGTTAGTTCTTCAGTTCTTCAACTAAGATTATTAAAAGTCATTTAAAAAAAAAAAAAAAAGCTCAATTTAGAACTTTTGGAATATACTGAAAACAAATAATTGCATTTTACAACTTTAAAAGTAATACCAGAATTGTATTGCTAAAGTCAGTGGAAGTGGGTTTGACAGATTTTCTCTAAATTACTCAACCACCTACAGGTATTATTGCCAAGATTCTTTTGAAATGAGAATAAATTTTATAGAGTTACAACAGCAAAGTGAAAGGGTATGTTTGATAGATTCCCTGAACTGTTTCAACACCCACAGGTATTATTTGTAGGAAAACAATCACGCAGAGTCTTCAGCTGGTTAGAGAGGGCACAGTATTCCATCTTCACCTGACATCCTAGCTGTTCTCTCCACATCCTGTGCCCCCTGCCTACCACCCACTCCTCCCAAAACAATGCTCACCAAGAGAGTTTTGTGTGAATGGACAAGAATATGAATGTTTTTTAAAAGAATCTGAACAGTATAGAAAACACATTGTTTGTGGGTGACGAAAAGGCTTGAGGTGGGAGAAGAAAAACTGTCTTCACGATTGATTAGTACTCTTCACTTTCTTTCCTAATTAATCAATGTTATTCTTTAATTGTTAGAACCTCTCAAAAGTAATTATTTACTGGCTTAAAAGCTGAATAAAAGAAAAAAAAAGACCCAAAAACCACAAAATGGAAGATTTAATTTTCTTCATTTCTCTC
This sequence comes from Nestor notabilis, assembly GCF_000696875.1. Classification (NCBI taxonomy): domain Eukaryota; kingdom Metazoa; phylum Chordata; class Aves; order Psittaciformes; family Psittacidae; genus Nestor; species Nestor notabilis. The sequence goes on along the minus strand of NW_009933676.1, from coordinate 50,980 downwards.
TTTTTTCTTTGATTTGCACATACCACTCTGGTTTGTCTTTTCGATTATTCTAAAGAATCAAGTCCTGAAATGTTCAGTGTAGGTTCTTCAAACACATTGCCTAAACTTTACCTATTTAAGTTTTAACGTGAGTACCTTAAAAATGAAACATTATGAAGCTGTGCATTTCTCAAAGATGCTTGTTTCATGTCATGGTTTTATTTCGTAAATCCTTTTTAATTTGTTCCTGTAATGACTAAAGGATTCAAAAAGACCAGACCTCTTTACAGTGTGTACACCAGATATATTATGTCACACATATGTAGTTTCCTGTACCATATACCATAATTTTATTAGAAATTAAAACCCTACTGTTATATACTTTGATATTTGTCCATTTTTCCAAAGATTTTTAAACTTGTTTCCATTCTTTTTTTTTAACAATCTGTTTCATTTATTATTTTCAATCTTAATTACTTAAATTCAGTATTAAAAAATAAATATTGCTATTTAAAAATAATGCTAATTCAGTTTTATTTTGAACAAATTAGGGATGTAAATCAAAACTGTCTTCTTAATTTATGGTGACTTGTGGGTTTCAAGGATGGTAAAATTAATTATTGCTAAACTTTCTTCTCTAGCAAACAATGGTAAATCCATCTTTCCCTTTGTCTTGCTGAACATTTTTTGTCATAACCCTTGCACTCAGAAATAGAGGAATGCCTTATTTAACTTTGTACATCTGAAAATAGTTGAGTGCTAGACTGCCAGGGTCTCCTGACTTAACCAAGCATTTTCTTAAGAGCATCCAGAACATTAGAGTTCTGTTATCCCTTCTCAGAATGCTGCATCCCTGTTGTGTTCAGATCTGATCAATGAGCTGCAGTGTTTTGCCTGCAACTAGCAATAAACATATATATCCCGTCACCATTCGGGTTTACTCACCACCCTGCATTTCTTTTCCAGCTTGAGCTTCTCTGCAGATGATCTTCTGCACAGACATACTGCTCTCTTCCAGTATTCCTATCTTTTCAGCAGCTTGAGAAGTTCATTATCTGACTGTTTCTGTAAGTTTTCTTTACTGAATGGCAGCTAATGGGATGTCAGTCCTGTATTTTTTGACATGTCCTTCTTTCAGCAATCAAAATAAGGATTCTACCTTACTGGACTTCTGAAGAGATCTTGCAGTTCAGACAACAGATGAGAACTATGTGAGACAAGAATGTGTTGCAGCTTGTAGCATGTGCTAGAGTGATGAGTCACTATTATTGTGAATCTTATTCTACCATTATAGCAAAGAAATCACTTGCCAATATTGCTTATTGTGAATTTTTTCCCTGAGCTGTCACAACTCTGTCTCATGTAGTTGTCATCTGAGTCCTGTGCTATCTATCAAGTTGTCACACTCTAGTGTCTCGTATAAATTAAAAAATAGTTTCACATAATTTCTAGGTAAGTATTTTTTTTCCCAATTTATGTCCTGGAGTCTTAAAGATGTTGTTAGAAGTACATGAATATTATATACATATCCATAATTCTATATGTTGCAAGCCTGAGTTGGCCTCTTGTTCAAAGTTACCAACTGTTCACTGCTCCAGAAGCAAACTTTCTTCTTAGCTCAGACTGATGTGATCGTCAAAGCACTTCAGAAGAGGAGTGAAAGAACTTCAGCTTGCTGAGCCCATTGGGAGAGACCCAAATATACACCTCTTCCTAGGGCAGAATGGTTTACTGTTACCTGTTTCTCTGTTATGACTATGTCACATCTCCACAGGATCATTAGTAGCAGAGTTGTGGTGAAGCCTGCCAGAAGGAATGGAGAATTTTGTCAGTTACCAGAATTCTGGCAGTCCTCCTATGTCCAAGTAACCCAAAATATGGGTGTTTTGCAAGTGACGTGGATGTACTGAGTAAGACCAAAAGCATGCCATTTTTTACCCTGCTTCTCAGACTGAGCTGATAATAGTTTAACCAGGGCACCTACGTCCTAACAAAATATGTACCTCCTCATTTTTCCATTAAAGTTTACTTGCAGTCCATTATCACTACTGATCCTGGCATCTCTGGTGCCAGAATGGAGCCGACTATGATAGAAGGAAGAAATGGTATGTGAGGAAGGAAAAAATGTTTCTCGAAGTGTAAAATCTTTATATTGTATAAAAGTTTAGTTTCAATATATCAATTGAATTGATACTTCTGGGGTTGGGGAATGGGGAAAAAAAAACGGGGGAAGCTAATGAAAATAGACATTCATATTGACTGTTTTAACAATTAATATGCAATTCAGACAATCATTTTAGGATGTAAATTCTTTATGGACTCAGCTACACTAGATCAATGGAAGCACCTACTTGACATCTGTTTTAATGCATGTGATTATCCACCTAAGAAGTGCAGTTGGAAAGCTTAGATGGAAATTGAATTTTAGAAGTTGATTGAAGCTAGTTCATTTTTGAAGCCTGGTTTTATGTGTAGTTTGGATTATAAATGTAATTGTCTAAAATCATTGTGCTATTTGTTCTAATGTGGAAAATCACAGGTGAAAATATACTGTAATCTATGTTACTGTATGGGAACAGTTGTACCGATATTAAAGAACTATCTTTACCTAGTTACAGAATCATCAGTATAAGTCAATATGCTGGCAAATGCAAAATGTTACATTAATTCTGTCTACTAAAACTGCTGCAGAAAAGGATAAAGTTTCTTTTCATTCTCTTCCCACTGTTTTTAACTCCATCTCAGCTTAATGAGAAAGTTAAGTAAACCTTATACTGACCAGCTGCATGAAAACACCTGATTTTTTTTTTAAAACGTGGCAAAATGTCCTTATCAAAAAGTTGCTGACAAGGTAACAGTCAATTGTGAATTACTGAAGAATCTTTGGCAATGATGTCAGTGAAGTACAGCAATGGAATTCTACTGGTAAGACTAAGTGCTTTAAATTTAGTAATGTAGTCATTTTGATTAAGCATGTACATCGCTAATTTTCTAAGTTGTGTCTCTATGTATAACACTGAAAAGTATGACATTTACTTATTTTTCTTACTTGAATTAAATGTTTATAGTTTAAGTTATAATGTGTTAAAGTGGTTGGTCAGAAAAAAAAGTACTGCATGAGCTGCTTCTCTCAGTCTTTGATGACATACAGAAGGAAGGACCTTGAAGACCTACTTTAAGTATTCACTCTTTAAAAGGCAAAAAACTTGATCTAAAGACTGATTTTTTAGGTTATGTGAAAGGAGATCAATTGCACTTATCTCAGTAAAACCTTAAAGAATTTGGATAATTCACAAAAAAAAAAAAAGTTAAAGCCCGCAGTGACTTAGTTTTGTACCACCAAGACTGAATATAGCACAGACTTTTCTGGAAACAAGTTTTGTTTAGACAACCAATTCTGTTGAATGCTTTATGCTTTATCCCATATTTCCCAAGATCCAGAAAACACAATTACAAAGTCTGTAAAACAAGGCAACAGGCCATCAGTGTTGCTGCTAATTAAGATAATTGGCAAGTCTTTTTTGATAATTGAGAAATGTGAGTTTCTCTTCCAAACAACTACAGGGATATAAAAAGCAGGATCACTATTGTACTTACGTGCCAGAGGTCCTTATTAAAATTCCTGTTTGAACTGGGGCTTCAAAAATGTAGGACAGAAGAGGACTGTAATTTCAGTCAGTCCTGTGCTATAACCAGGAGCCATATCATTCAATACTTACACTTAGGTCAAATTCCACCTCAAAAAAATAATTGAGGTTTGTAGTCTGTTTTGCTTTTGTCTGAGAGCTTCACTGCTCCAATTATTAGCTTTCTTCTTATTACCATTCTGAAATTTTTTATGTCTCTGTAATATCTTAATATCTGTTTGCTAGACTAAACCAAATCCTTGCTTCGTCTTATGTGAGATGCTCTTCATTGCTCTAAGCACGATAGTAATCCTTATCTGCGCCTGTTGTGGTTCTTACTAGAACGTAAGAGGTGCATCTTATCTCAAATAGTTTCAAGGGGTTTTAGGGTGCTTTCTCATTTCATGGACTTTTTTTTCCCTCCTATAGTTACTGTTCTCTTTTCATCTGATGGCCTCTCTGCTGTAAGAAAATGTATTAAAAATAATTGTTGTTGCATACGTGAGTACACATGGCAGTTGATTCAAAATTTGAAAATGAAGATTATTTTATTGTCCTCGATGTACTGAGTATCTTGAGTTTTACTTGTAGGTCAATGTTCTATTTCATTGTCTGAAGTAAAACTTCAAGTGCTACCTTACTACATTTATTCTCTGAAATTTATTTCCTGAAAAACTCATGCCTTTACTTGTATTCCAGTCATCATCTTCCACTGTGTTTGTTACCTACATCAGGTTTTTTTGTTTTAGGCTTGTTCCGTTCGTATCAACCACTTACAGATTTTTCCAGATCACACCCTTTTTTACTAGTCAGTAAGGTTTCAGTAGTTCTTTCAATAACTACTTCATCTTTCCAGTTAATGTCTTCTACAATGTTATCTATTGATCTGATCGTTAAAACTAAGTGTAAAAATAATAACCCCCTCTTTTCTCATTTTCCAGTTCTTAATAGTCATGTTAGCTGGTAAAAGATGAGCAGGTGTTAGAGTATATATTTTTTTAATGAATTAGTTCTGGAAGACTGAAGATTACAGGACTGTCTGTTGAAGCTCTGCATAACTGATTTATTAATATAATAACTACTATAAATGAAGTTATACTTATGAAATGCCACCAATATATCAACAGATGTCCCTTTATGAGCATGGAAATATTTGCAAGACTCTGTGATAATACAGTCAGGCTTCCATTTCTAGGTACTTCAAAAACTCAAAATAAAATTATACTTAGTTGTTCTTCATTCTTTATATCTTGATTCCTTGTCAACTGTGCCACACCTGTTTTCGCCTGAATTTACTTACAAAAGAAATATCTTGGTACTTTTTGCAATAGTTTACTTTTACTTTGTGGCAGGTTTTTGTTCAACTCAACTTGACAAATGTGGATGTGTTATGCATGTGGTACTCCAGTTATAATTGAGGGAATAATATTCTGGTTTGTTAAAATTCAAGCTGATATGAAATAAAGTGTACAAGTAGTCATGCTCAGCAGAAGAGTGAAAAACTGAAAGGTATGTCTTGTTAACTGCTGTTTAAAGGGCAGTTATTTTCATAGATTACTTCTGTACTGATGGTGTTGGTAGTTGCAAATATCCTCTCCGAATTTTTGTCCTTTTTTTAGCATTGAGATACAGTTTTCCTTCTTCATAGGGTGCTGATTTGTCTATAAACAGACAGTTTGTTAACACTAGAAAAAGCATTGATTAATTTGGACAGTCTTCTGGTTATACATCATGCTCATACCAACTAAATTGTTTCTGGATTGTAATGTGTAATGTTTCAATTCACTTTCTCCCCAGTAAATATATGTTGTGTATCTTATTAGCATTGAACATGAGTGTTTGAGAATACCATTCTCCTCTAAGAAACAGCAAATTGCATAGCAGAGAAATTTCTGTGTATATCTGACAAGGCTTATATTGATTATGTGGACACTTCTCTGCTTTTGTGAGCAAAACAAGGAAATGAAACTAGTGCCCACATCTTTTGTTATCCTAGGCCGATAGACAATCTCTGCAGCTTTATATAAAGCACAGAAAGTAGTAGTTGAAGTATTGGTATCACTTTGTACCAAACATTAGAAGTTCTTTCGTCAAAATTACACTAGATATCAAGTGCTCTATTTTCTCTGGACTCTGTCATCATTGAAGTTAATTTTGCAGTTGTAGTCTTATGTAAAACAGGTTTACATTAGACATAAAAGTGTTTATAATGCAAATAAGTGCTATTTTCCTGATAAATGTGGTATGCAGAACTGGGCACGTAATTAAAGACAGGAAGCTGTTTCAAATTGAAAAGAGATTCTTCTGGGTCTTGGCTATGAATGGAAACAGACTCCAACTGTGAAGTTCCACCACAAATGGCAAGGTTGATTCTCAAGCCTAATTCTCTGGTTAGGAAGATGCTCTTTAAAAAAGCTTCTAGCTCCCTTTTAGGCAACTCCTTCTTTGTGAGAAGTTTTGTCATACGATCAGTCTCCATCAGGTATTCTGTTGCTTAGTTACCACCAGTCCCTTGGGCAGACTGGTTCTCCTGGGTTGTAGTCAACACTTCGTGCAGGTGAAGAGCTTGGACAATATACAGTAAATTAGATGTCCTGAAGTTTTTCAGTGGAAGAGCTCTATAAAAGCTGTATGTTGAAATTTTAACTCTTTCAGATTTGTTAGACCATTTGCCTAACAGATGTTACTATATTTAGTATTGTGTTTTCTCTCCCTCCCCGCCTTTTCTCTGTGTTTTCTTTAAATAAAACTATATGTTTCTTCTGTCACGTGAACTGAAATTTGTTTTTGAAGATTACTGCAAATGTCACTGAACAATGGACATTACATGCAGGAAAAGAACCTGATGTCAGGAAATATAACAATCAAGGGTCTGCTTTCTGATGGCAATAGCATTTACATTGATTCTAAACTGTGCTTTTGCTTGTAGGAAACTTGCCATTTATTAAGGAGACATGTAAATAAGGATGATTCCAGCCTTATTTAATTTTTAAAAGGAATATTCACCATTTATAGAAACCACAGATTTTTAGGAAAGAGTTGCTTCTGTTGATCTTACAGAAATACATTATTGCTGTGCTTAGTTTGTAAAATATATGCGGTTTTCTTTTAAAGAGAGAAAGCTTAAAAGCACATACAGTTTTAAAACTGCAAATTCGCATTTGTGTTACAGTTAACATAATACAGTTGAATTTTACAATATGTGTTTTCTGCCTGGATGAGTTATATGTAACTCTTTCTCGGAAAACTTTAGGGGGTGCACACTTTTTATCAACACTGTTTAACTTATCTTCAAAGGAAAAATCACACTATGCATAATGAAAATACAGGCAAGTAAGGCTTCTGTTCAGCCCTAAATATTGGACCAGTCTTACAGCTTCTCTTTGAATGCCAGTCGTAGGGTGCAGATATCATGCAATAATCCATATTTTTCCAGGGCTGGCATCTGGCTGCTCTGTAGATTCCTGAGGCAGTTCTGCTAGCACTGTGGAGATGCCTCCAGCTCTACCACATGATTAAGTTGCAGATGGAATACTTTCGCAATGCACTTTTCTTTTTCCTGTGTTAATCATATTAGGCAGTCTGATCCTTCTTTGTGAGCTAGGATATTTGTACATGCTTTAAAAGGAGCAATTTGCCCCTTTATAAAAATGAATTAAAGAACCTCCGATTTTTAGAGAAAATTTTCATCTTTCCTGACAGTGCTGTAATGTATTACAGGAAGCCTTTCCAAAGCCTTATATCTGGCTGTTAGTTTTTTTAATTCAGAGCTATATAAATCTCTTTTGAATGCTTGTTTATCAAAAGTAGTCTCCTAAGCTTAAATACTAGCTGAGAAAAAATAATCGGTGAATTTAAGACAATTATTGAGCAAGTACCTGTTGTGGGATACCTCTATTCATTGATGTTAAAGCCCTGAAAAAAATTATGTGGGATAAATAGCATAATTTCTGAATTAAAAGATTATGAAGTGCTGTTTTTATAGAAATGACTCCAATGCTTATGGTATAAAATAGAATTGTTTCACATTGTCCAACTGTTGATATTTATAACTTCTGTATCATGAAATGATATAAATTCACACCTACAGCATGTCCTGAAATCTGGGAGGTTTGGATTGAAGTATGATTTATGCTTAACTTTGGTATGTAGAAGGCCATTTCTGATCCTTACTAATTAAAAGTAGTAAAATATTCTAGCTTTATTCTTAGACAACCCTTTTCAGCACAGATTTTTTTTTTTCTAGATAAATGCATGTGTAGCTAATTTTTTACTAAATCCAGACTTCTTCTGATCATATCCTTATTGCATTTTATCATACTATTTAAGAACTATTAGTTCTTTCTCTTCATAAGAGCTAAAAATTAATATTTGTACAAAATCCTTCAGATCATTTCATTACTTTAGAGTTTTCCTCTTAAGGTTACAGCCTTTTCCAATAAATTGAAAATTATGCAGGCAAAGTATGCCTACTTAAGTTTGGCAGTTTTGCATTGCCAAATCACTATTGTTTCACTCTTCATTTGTTCAAAGTATTACTTTTTAAATTAAGCGAACTAAAATGAAAAAGTGTGTGTTTCTGTTCTCTTGTTTATAACCTGTAATTTTTCTAAGGCCAATTTAAGGAATATTGTCTTTTAGAATGACATTAAATTAGACCTCAGTCATCTGCTTCCTGTCACTTTCTATTATTTTGTACTTGTTCATCAATCCTTGGGGGAAATCAAAGCCTGTGTGTGGCTCCCATTTGAATCTGCATAATTCTCAGTGAAGGCTGGGTCAGGAGGTGCCTCCCCATGATATTTAAATTTCTACCATAACTGGAGCCATTAACCCTTGAATGACATGGTCATTCCAATAATCTTGTTAGTATGTACATTAGTACAAGTAATTTAAATCTTACGTTTAATTCCAAATTATGATATTTTGATATTTATAAGAATGTCGCTGGAGTTTTATAATACTCATTTGATTCAGGTATGTATTTATTCTTACGTACATTCTAAGTACACGTGACAACAATTTTTATAAACATTATTTAGTCTTTTTTTTCTGTTCTGAAAATAATTTAAATGTATTATTATTTTTTTAATATGCAAACTATTTTGCTTCTAGAAGTTAAATTCTGGTTGTACTTAAGTGCTACTTGTAAAACTCAGAGTAACCTAAGGTAGCTAGCTATAGGAGGCAGAGAGCATGTTCTCTTTGGTAGTCATGATGTCAATGCATCAGTCTATAGATGGAAAGAATTGCCATCATATTGCACTAACAGAACTGAGCAGACTGGCAGAATTAGCTGCCTCAGGAGGAGGAACACTGCATGTGCCTTCTATAGTCATCAAAGCTCTGTTAAAAGCTCCTCAGTCACAGCTAAGAATGGTCTTAATACATGATCTGTATTTCTCATGATCAACCAACAGTAACTAAAAAAGGAGATGGGCAAACCCGACCTGACGTCTTGTAAATGCTCAGGCTTACTACAGCAACAGAATAATAGAAAAGTATAGAGGAATCAAATACATTTTAAAATGACAGTCTCATAAACATGGCTGAGTATAAGGGATGAAGAGAATGAGTTACTTTACTGGAGCAGTAAGCATCTGACAAGGAGACACACTGAAACGTAGAAGCACTCATTATTCAGGAACAGGCATGGTAAGAGCTGACCCTTCAACTGAGCGACCATATCCATTGAATGCTGGTCTATCTTTCTTGTCTTGGCTCAACTTTACAGTCTTTATCTTGACTTCCACTTTAAATGCATGGGAAAAGGCACTTAGTAGCTTCTGCAAGTTTCCAGATCTACTCATATGCATTACTTTTCTAAGATGCTGTGGGAAGTTCAGATTCTCATCTTGTTATTAATTAAAGGCCAAGTAGTATTAATTATAAAGTGCTGTGCGTTTACACTCTGCATGAATGCAATAAATGCTGCATAAAAAACTGCTGGTGAGGTTCAAAAAGCTCTGCTTCCTTCTTTCTCCACGGCAAAGTAAATCACTAATGTGTGCCTGTATAGGAATCATTCAATCCACTAGATTCGCTGAATCATACAAATCTGCTGATATATTAGAGCTTATCCAAGCTTCTTTTTTTTGCAAGCATCAGGTAATCTCAGAGATCTCAGTCAAATATCTGAATATTGTATCATTTCCACCTTTTGATATGGCTTTTACCTTTTTCAACTTATTGACAGATAAAATCTTTCAGAAAAGTGATATAAATAAACACTGATCTTGTCCCTTATGTACACAAAGACCTGGATTCTTCTGTGTATCTAGTTTACACTGTGGGGCTGTCAGGGAGATGGTTATAGCTCTTTGATTTTCCACATAGCCCCAGGCCTCTGTGTTGCTTTAGCCTGTGCCAGCTGGCAGTGGTTCCCTAGAGACCATTGCAACATGGGTTTTAGAACTCCCTGCACTTTGTCTGTTCTTCCCCACTTAAAGCACATAAGGCTGCACACACAATGGACAGTAAATGACCTAGCCAAAGGCCACCCATACCAGGTAGTTATAGAAGACCCTGCTTCCCTCGGCTGTGTAGATATAATGTTGGAGATACCAGACCAGAAAGAAGAAATACGTGAAAAAGTCTGACTTTTTCTTTTGAAAGGATCCCATGTGATGACTCCAGCTGATGTACTAAAATCTCAAGACATTGTATAGCTGTACTTGAAACAAAAAAAAAATAAAAAATAAAAAAATTACTGTGCTTAGAGATTATTTTTCCACTATTTTACGGTCTGACCTAGATGCAAGAATTTTGCAGTTTTCAGTTAATGTGAGGCTCCTGGACCTGAATTTGGGCTCTATTAATAGAGACTGTGTCTTGTAGCTACTGCTTAGTTGAGAGTCCTGCAGTATCTTTGGCTATGGCATTTCTGGATGTTTCAAATATACTCGGTGGTGTCAACTATCTTAATTTTCTAAATAGACTTGATTTGTAGGTGTGTTGCAAGTCTTCAAAGCCCATTGCTTTTTATGTATATTCAGCAGTTTTAAGGCCCTGTTCTGCAGATCTGCCTGGTTTGATTTGGTTTTGTTTAATTGTTTTTTGGTTGGTTTTGGTTTGTTTGATTGTTTTCAAAAATGCCAGGAGAGTTTCAGTTAGTACACTCTTAAAAATAATAAAATCAAGAATACCTGAATAATTTAACACATAAAGTATGTCAGAGTGGAATATTCTGTATTGTAGCAGGCAAAGGCATAAAAATGCATGATGAAGCCAAATAAAGTCAAATGGAAACTAAAAGCACATTCTTAACAGTACAGGTAATTAACCTTCAAAAAAACATATCAAAATACGTTCTCCATTTATCGGTCAACAGCGTCTATTTAGTTTTGATATCTTTCTAAAATATATAACTTATTTTAGCTAAGTACTGAAATTCCTTGGTGGTTTGTTACATGAGATCTTAAGAAAGAGGCTATATACCACCTATTCTCTTGTAGTTTTGTAGACTAAGATGTAGGTGGTCTGTAAATTGAACCTATAAAAGTAACTGGTAAAATTAAACATCAGCCAGAGTACAGCAGATCCTCAGGCTGTCCTCTGGCTTGGCATTTGCTAGATGGAAAACTAAACCCTACAGAAAACAGCACTTTGCCCGTTGTTTTCCAAAGAATAGTGAATAGAGTACATTGATTCTTGCATTTCTGATCTTGGCAGTTCTTGAACACCTTTTGCTGGCTGCTGAGGGTACTGCTGGATTGCGAAAGGATCCTAAATGCAAGGCCAGGTGAAGAAGGTATGTGGCGGAAAGACCAGAATGACTGTAACAAAGGATATAATTAAAACATCATGATGGTGATAGCATTTAAAGAATTTTAAATGAAGGTGGCCCAGAATACATTTTAACATTAAGGCCTTCAGTTTATGATTTGGGAAAATTGAGTGGGATTAGCTGATTTCTTATGACACAAACTTCCTTTTTGACCTTATGCAAGCCTTAATATTCTTTCTGCTAAATGAGAATAACAGTGCATGTCTACCTTGAGTAGTCTGAAAAGAGGTAGATAAAAATGGAGACATGGTGAAATACAACACAGTGGAGTGTATAATGGCATAAGATGATGAAATCTAGTATAACGCAGTGTCTATTTTAATTAGTTTTTAGAGAAAAGCAAAATGAGATAGTACATGTGTACTTTCCAGAAGTATAAGACTGCAGAAGGTTCAATATTTTCTTTATTTGAATTATATTGGCTTTTTGGGGTGTAATACGAAAATAAAAATTTCCAAGTATAATAGATTTGCTTATTTATGTTACTTTTCATATGAATGCAAACCATTAACCTAATAGGCTTCTGAGACAAGTTTAATAACTGATCTTCCTGGCAAAGTTTAGCACCTTTCAAGATAAGCACACATGAAAAGATTTGAATAATGGCACCAGTTCTTTTATGAAAGTAGATGAAGATTGATAAAGCTTGAGGAATCTTTATTTGCTAGATTTTCTCATAGAATGTGGAAATGGCCCAAAGTAAAGACCTGTAATTAGCAATGCATTTGTATATTTAAAAATACAAGTAGAGGAGAACAGAAATTAGAAGTACTCATCATAGATAGGTCTACTGATGGCTGTTAAACTTGACGGTCTGAATTGAACCACTGGATTTGGAAATCCCTGTCTCTCAGAGATTGGATGGCATCACTCTGTACCTGATCTGTTTGATTTGGGTTTTCTTTTTTTGTCTTAAACATCCGTTCATTGTCAGAAATAGGTGTGGGTGTATCACTAGTTTGACACACTGTGTCTGTTCTAAATCCCTTATCTGATCCTGCCCTGCCTTGCTTTTCTGCCATCACCTACCTCCCAAAGTCCAAAATCCTTGCTTCTACTTTCCATCCATTTGGCTTTCACTAAGAGCGTATAAAGATGGCAATGAAAATTATAAATTATAAGGAAATTTACTTTTTTTTGCAGCTGAATATGTTTTAATTGTTTCTAGGTATCCTAGACCCTGTTGCTTATTTGTTAAATAATGAATAAGATTGATGGAAGATTTGAGACGGCAGGATGCCTTATTTAGAGTCAAAGATTTAAATTGTACAGGAGAATGAAGTCTGTTCCCTCAGAATGGAAATCTGGGTTACATATAACTCTGAGGTAAACTTTACAAAATAAAAAGTTCAAAAGATCATTTCAGGTAAAAATTTAGAAAGGTATGTTCTGAAACTACTGAATTAGTAAAAATTACAGTTACTATATGCACTTTCCTGCTGGCAGTATCCTTCTTCATTTGAATGTAACCTTGAGATTATGTAGAAGAAATACAGTAACAAATTATGGACATGTGCATTGTAATTACCACACTTGCCTTTTCTGACATGTTCCAGTATAAAAGGACTATTTTATTTGACAGAACAACACAGACTTACTGAAAGGGTCATACTGAGAGAAGGTTGGTAACATATTCTATACAGTGCCATTACTTTCAGGTCCCAAATATCCTTTCCAGAAATTGAACGAAGCCCATATTAAAATATATATATATATATGTACCTTTCAGTTCTTTCCATTATTTTGAAAATACATTTAAAAGCTTGTTTTTGACATAATTATTTTGTGCATTTGTTTTGGGAAGAATATTTACATACGTTCAATAATTCTGAACTTTACAGTGAGGATTTGTTTGTATCTGTGAGATAGCTCTTACTGCACATCGTCTTACGTGATACTTACCTCCCCCAGAAATCTGCCTGTACTTAGAAGTGCAAAGTTTAGTTCTTTTTGAAGAATTCAACTCCTATTCAGATATTAAATAAAATAACTCAAAATATAATGGAAGTATTAAACCTTATAATTATTGTAGTTTCCAATATAATAGAATTGAAGTTTGTTAAAGATTGAGTAGGAGAAAAAATGGGAACAAATTGAGATGTGTTTTTCTTTAAAGCAAATAGACTTTTAATGTATTGTAAGACACAGACTTTTTTAAAAACAAGTAAAAAGCATAAAAACCCAAATGTGCCAGCTCTGACATTTCCTGTCTGATGACAACGATGAGATCCAGCCTGTTAAGGGCTTAAAATGAATGTCTTGTCTAATTTGTGCTCTTCATTTTTATTTCTTTCCTCCCAACTGTCTTATTTTACCCCACCTGTCACACATCACACTTTCACACCCCTACCTTACTTTTTCAGATTTTACAAGCTTTGGCTTTTGTTTTTCCCCATCTTAAATGTGATCTAGCCTTTTCTCTTTAACTATTCACTTTTTTGCCTCTTTGTTGTTAGATTTCCTCATCTGTGTGCTATTTACTCTTTTATTTGTTAAATGAATTCTAGAACTCTTAAGGAAAAATAAAATAAATTTAAATAACATTGGACATAAATAATAAAAATATTAGTGCTTAAGGACATGTATGTTTCCCTTAGAACAGTAATCACACGATGTCTTTAATAATATAGTTTAAACAAAACGTTAATGGATTTCCTGGATGTACTATTTATGTTTTGAACATTTAAAACATTTATATTCATCTTCTTAGAATTCTGGTATTCTTGTCAGGATGTTGTAAATTCTATGCAGCTGAACAACATTAGAGTTGTAGTAAGCACTAGTAAGAGGCATGCAACTTGCAAGTCATTAAGCTTTCTTCACATCTTGGTTTCTAATATTTGAGATATAAATTAACTTCTAAAAAAATTGACTCTGATTATATCTTCCTTAGTTTGGATAATTCCATGCTCCCTAAAACAAGTGCTTTCTAGGTTTATATATTGGCCATGCATAACGAAATAACTATAGTTATTCTGAATTGTTACTTTCATTAATTACATTTGTTTATTGAGAACATTTGTGTCTGGAGCTGTCTCCAGATATGCTATACCTCTGAGTATTAAGAAATTCTGTTAAAACATCTAAACCACTGAAATATAGACACAAATGCCAGAAATTTAACTTAATAAATGATGATGTCAATGTTTGATTTGAAGTTTGGTTGACTTGCTTGAAGAGATGGTTAAACCATATAGTCTTAATTTTTTAACTAGTTACAATTGACAATAATTGACAGTTGAATATAGTTTCTTTTTAACTTGTCGAATCCTTACTTTTCTAGTTCCTTTCTATTTTTTTTTGTATTTCATACTGAAAATCATTTTTGGCTTTACTTTCTAGAAGGTACCTCTTCTTTCTTGTTGTGATAATCCCGAATTTTATTTGTATGTTGGGTTTTTTTCTTCAAATATAATTCTATTTTTTCATTCAAAATTGCTAAATCTGTTCTGTAATGCTGCCTGTCAAACATTAATGTCAGTGACTCTAAGCTGTGTTTAAGTTATCCACTGGCATCTAGTAATTATCCAGAACCATGAAATACAAGGCAATATTCTCTGATGTGTAAAATTTCAATTCTACATGTAATTCTTCAATCTTAAACACATCTAGAAAAAAATCTCAGATAACTTTTGGTATTAAACGTTTTAAAGCTTGTGTTTTGGGTTTTTTTTTTTCCTTATAGGTCCTTTAAATCTGAAACCATTGTAGCACAAACCAACTCAAACACGTCTCCAAGCTGAAATGGTATGATGGTGACCATACAGCATATGTCACACTGTAAGCATGCTTACGGCTTGCTCTGCTGAAACTTCGTTCATAATTTATATTTATTTCTTTCATGCTGTTCTCTGAAAAGATTCTTAGGAAAGTTTTAAACTATATCAGAATTAATCATAATATATTTTGCTGGTAGGTATTTTAAACAATTGAATCTCCATTACACAGAATTTGTCTAAATCACTGACAATTTTCATCTTTTGACATGCTGAAGATGTACAATAGCAATACTGTAAATGAGTATAAAATGAAGCTCTTGCTTCCTTCTGAATCTCATTATCTGTCCTCTGTTTTGAGATATTGCTTCATACCAAATGCATGCATATAGACACAGTGTATTGGTATCAGACACAAAGTATGTGAATTCTGATACCTTTTCATCAGTTGTACACCAAGAATTCTATTTTTTAAATGATATCCTGCCAGCTTTTTCACAATCCATTAATTCCTGGATCAACATCAGAAGGAATGTCAGAGCCAAGTGAAATTCGTGTAAGACACAGATGTCAGGATCAAAAGTCAGAGACATTCTCAGAACAGCAGGGAAGCATGCTTGTTAGACCTTAATCGTAACAATTAGTATCTGCCGTGTGACATTCTCTATACCCTGCCTATATTTCTGTTAAATTCCAGGCATGCTGAAAAGAGAAAGTATTTACTGAAGTTTGATGGAAAAGTAGATGGGCTGCTAGCCTTATTATTTCCCTTTAAGCCACTCTTCACAAACTTTTCTGTAGCATCTTACCCTAAATAGTAAAAAAATTACATCATCCTAACTTTAGATTGAATCAACTTTACATTAAAAATACTTAATTTTGTTCTGAGAAAAATCTGTTATATGAAGGTATTCCTTTAATGTACATGGTTAATGAATAACAAATCTTCAAGGAGAAGGCTCCTGGTAACTAGAAAATGCTGGTAACTACAAAATACTGAAATATAGATTGCTTTGTAGAAAAGCTACTTGTATTTTTAGGAGTTAGTTAGTGGCTAGTGTTATGCAGAATTTACAGGTTTTGTTGTTTGTTGTTTTTAACCATCCAAGCTTTGAATATTTTACATTCAAATAACAATCTCAGAAATTAAAAACAAAAAATCATTCAGTGCATTAGACAGAAGACACAGAAGACACTGAAATGGTAAGGCTCCTTTCTACTATTCTGTTACATCATTGTATTGGCATTCTAAGTTTAAGCAACCATTTGAGGAACAGACAGGCTTGCAGGCCTGTATCTGTCCTTCACTGTGGTATGCTATAGGCGCATTAGAGGTTATTTCTATTACAATTTTTTATCTTTTTTCTTAGCCTTCGTTTAATTATTACATTGATACAGCAAAAGCTGTCAAGCATGCAAACAAAACTCCATTTTGGTGTAGTGGAGAAGGATAAGAAAGAAAAGAGAGAATAAAAGTACCCTTTTGAGGTACTTTTGAATTGAGGAAACAGGATCTTTGAAGCAGTTTAAAGTGTTAATTGGTATTAATACTTTATATAATATCTATGACATTATATATATATCATATGTATAAATAATACTAAATTTAGCGAGTTTAAATCTTTAAAGATGAGGAAGTTAAGTAAGGTACCAAAAAATAAAAAGCTATTATCTTCTATTATCTTCTTATGCATTTGAGAGAAGATAGGGAAAAGTACAGTGTTAGGAACAATGACATAGTGGCTTCATGATTCTTACATTTTATATAGATATATGAAAACAGACTTCATTCTCTACTCAGTCCGGAAGAAGCTGGTCATTTTGGCTGAGGAATTCAAAGTGCTGAATACAAGATTTTGAGGAGGAATTTAATGACCAAAATCAATCAGCAGAGGGAGGAGGATGAAAATTAAGTAGTGAGATTAAGAAGTAGTCAGGAAAAAGTTATTGTAGACTGTGTTAACATTTTCCAGTGTCCTATATCCCGTGAAAGGAGAGGAGAGGGTCTAGAATGAAAAGGGATAGGCATTTCACATACTGATTTTAAAGAGTATGAAGGTGAGGAAAACCAGGAGAGAAGAGATTATGCCAGTGTTAGGTTCATTATAATAACAGAAGAAAAATATTGTTTGGAGAAAAAGGAAAGTGTAAGCAGACTGGAAAAGTAGTAACTTAAGTTTGGGAAGATTAGGTCAAAAACTGGTCAGAAATTTCCTCCTCACAAATGGTGATAGGACAACAAACTAATGGGAGAAGATAATATCCTTTGAATTTTTTAATGGAAAAAAAACCCACAAAAAGCCCAACAAACCAACCAACAGACCTCAAAAAGAGTGAGGAGGCAGGGAGTGCACATACAGGAAACAAATAGGAGGAAGGGTTTGACAAGGAGTAGTAGATGGAAGAAAAGTAATGACACTGGTGACCTCTGAAGTTATCCATAATGAAAAACAGCAACTTTGAACTGAGAGTCTGGCCAAGCTATATAAAAGAAGACCAAACATGTAGTGGGGATGATTTATACCTTATCAGTACAGAAGCATGAACTACACTTTTATCCAAATTGCCACCAGTGCATTTATGTTCAGATATCTCCAAGGATGGAGGCTCCACAACATTCCTGGGCAACCTGTGCCAGTGGTCAGTCACCCTCACAGTGAAAAGATTTTGTGATGTTCAGATGGCACCTCTTGTGCTTCATTTTGTGCCCACTGTCTCTAGTCCTGTCACTGGGTACCACTTGAAAAGAGTCTGCTGTGTCCTCTTTGCACCCTCCCTTCAGCTATGTATAGACATTAATAAGCTCCCCCCAAGCCTTCTCTTCCCTAGGCTAAACAGTTCCATCTCTCTCAGCCTTTCCTCATATGTCAAGTGTCGCAGTTCTATGTCCCTTCACTGGATGTTCTCCAGTTCGTCCATGTCTCTCTCGTATAGGGGAGCCCAGAACTGGATGCAGTACATCTCTCTCCTGCTGTAAACTTCTGTGATACTTTACAGGCTGTTTTTCCCCAGCACACCATGGGCTGTAGCAGAACTTGCCACCTGTAAAATGCTTACAGGTGATATGAAACAAGACATTTTTGTTTTGAAATGCACATTTAAACTTTATAGACGCAAGTGTGCTACGGAGCTGTCTTGCGTTAGATGAAATGTGTGCAAAAAATTAATTATTTTGTCTGCGTTTTTACTTAATCCTTGATATCTTAGGGATTTTGGATACACATAAGTTGTAATAACACTTTATCCTGATATGCCACATATTTTGCATGTTAATATGCAAGAGGAAAATAGCAGCTTACAGGAAAGCCATTAATCAGAAGCACTAAATGCCAAAGGTAAAAAATAATGAATTCACTAATGGCTTTTTCTTCTTCTATCCCTGCTGTTATGATTCAGGTACTTTCATTTATCTGCAGTTTCCTCACTTTTCAAGAGTATTTACACAAACATGCCCACTTCCAGCATTGCAAGCATTTAATACTGAAATAGAAGCTGCAAACAAGTAATGCTTTTAGGTGATTTGACTGGAAACGTGAAATTGCTGTCTTAGAGAGAAAACAAAGTCTGTGAGAAGCTGGAAATGAAAGTGCTATAACTAACCAGATATACCAGGTTTTCAAAGTCTATATGCACAGAGAACAGAGGAAGACTTCTGAAAGTTCACCCAGATTGTGAATTGAAACATATGTATATATATTTATATTGAATTGAACCTAGGTCACCAGCACCTGGATTGAATAATAGGAACTACAGCCAAAATGGTTTCCAGAAGAAGGTGTAATGCATAAAGATATTAAGAAACACTTCCTGTTGGTGGTCATGAACCATTAGATAGAGACTTTGCCAGGATTAGAGTAAAAAGACAATCAACGATACAAAATAATTGAAACATATGAGGGCCTGGAGAGCCAGACCATTGCATCTCATAATAAAGACTATTCCAATTTGATTACCAGTGACAGTTTGAGAGTGTTAGACACATTAAGAGCAAAGCTGCATTGAGGATACTGACTATAAGTCATTCTGAATGCCACTTAGAAACTCAGATTGCTTGAGAGGAAAGGTTCTAGTGCAGGTTAATGAGAAGATAATCTAAATCGGCCCAATCTTGAGCTCAGTTCTCAGAACTGAGAGCTCAAGAAACAGTTTTGCAGTTGGTAGACATATGAATATCTACTGCTCCATTTGACTGAGTTATTTGCCTCATTAACTGTTGTCTGAAATTCTCTACTCATTATATTTATTTATATAGATTTATATGCAGGGTTCAGAGTATAAAAAGCTTTATCTAGCCCAGTCCAGCCTAGAGTCCAACCCAGAACTTACTATTTTTGAGTCAGAGTTCATATAGATACTGAAAGAGAAAAAGCCTGTCTAAGAACACTCTATATTTTGCCTGTGAAAAATACC
>NW_009933676.1:8963-26463 GCF_000696875.1 Nestor notabilis | reverse complement strand
TTCTCACCACCAACATGAATTCCTGAAAACTTACCTGGGTTAACGTTTTCAAGTGAAAATATTTCGAAAGACATTCTTATGCGAAGCAGACTGAAAGTGTTGGTCATGAAATTATCCCATGTTTGACTCAATGACTTCTTGTCTCATTTAAAACTATCTCAGTGCTTTGTAAGATATTCATACACTGTTTCTGGTCTTTGATTTAGCTGAGAAAGTCTTTAAATAAGAAATACCGATTTCTATATTGGGGCAAATTTTTCAGAGAAGGGTATTTACATTTCAGTAAGGTTAGATGGTTCATATCAAATCCTGATAATTACCTCGTGCAATCTTAAATTATCCCTGCCCCAAGATCTGTAGTTTATCATAGGTTATTAGAATATTCAGGCAATAAAAAGAGGCTTCAACTACCCATTGGAGAGTTGTGGTTTCAGAGGGGATAGGTGTATCTTTGGCATTTTGGGCCTGCCTCCTGGAATATACAAAATCCTGGAAACATAGGAGTAGGGAAGGCAAAACTCAAGTACATTGATTTTCTAATCATTTAAGATAAATAAAGAGGGTGAGGTAGTGAGTTCAAGAACCTAGTTCATGTTTAGCCCCACCATTTAGTTATTAGTTCACTACCTGACTGTTTTCAGTCTTTAAATATCATTCCCTGCAATACCAATGTGTTCCAGAGGGATCTTGTCCTAAGCAGTCAGTTCATCTTAATAAGGCAAGCAAAATAGCCATGACAGATAACATTTATTAGCATCACTTTGCATTGTGAAACAAGAGAAAGAAGGGATACCAATTCATTAGTAATTGCTATTTCCTTGAATAATCAGATTCTTTCTGCCTAACATCCTGGGTTTATTTTTTTCTTTATCCTTTTTGCTGTTTTTAATCATATCTAAATAAAAAGCCTCAGGTTGTCTTTCACAGGGGAATTTTAATCTGAATTTTTCAGTACAGTGAGAATTGACAGTATTAAGTAGCACTTAGAATGTTTGTATAACTGAAGTGTTTTATCATTTTTCTTTCATTTTGATGAAGGAAACTATTCGCATCAGGCAGGTTTTTTACCTGAAGTCTTTTTAATGACTATCTTTCCCATTCAAAGTAAATGCATTTTTAAAAGTTCAGACCTAAGTTTTTTTCCCAAAGGTCTATGCCTACTTGTATTACAGAGTTCACATGTATTTTTCTAGTATTGCTTGGCCACCTTAAGTAAGCTTATTTCACAACTGTGCAAGAAATTTCCTTCTGAACTATCTTGTAAGTTCTTATTAATGAACCGATCTTCGACAAAGTTACCAACTCAGAAAGACTGCATGATTACAGGAATATTAAGTTCATTATATTTCACCCACCAGAATCCCCTTACACACTCTTTTTAAATTCAAACAACTTCTACCTTTTCCCTCCAGTTTACATATTTTTCCTTTGCTGAACTGCCACATCTGAAGATCTTCTAGGACATAAAGACTGAGCTAATGGTTGCCTATCAACTTCCGTAACTGTGAGATAAGGGCTTTTTTTTTTTCCTATGGGAATCCTTTTTGAGGTGTGATATATTTGAGGTTAAATGTTTGCTATCCATAAGCTAGTAAACCCATTTATGTGCTCAGCTATGGTAGACTTCTGTCATATTCACTTTATGGTCTTCATTCAGCATTAGGTCAGTATTTCTTCTGGTTAAATGACAGGCTGCAGAGTGTCCATGTTCTCAAACAGGATCTCAGCATCCACAATGTAAATAATACTGAAAGGAAAAAACTATAATTAGACCACCTGGAAGGTTCTTTCATTCACTGCATCTCCTGAATGCTTCTGGAGGAGCGCTCTCAGTTCAGACCCCAAACTTAGTCTCTTATTATTTGTCAGAGTCCCAGGCCGATGTGACATTGTATGCCTTCCTTTGCAGATAGATTTTTCTTAGAACACTGCTAAGGTGTAAGTCTAGTCTGTGTTTTTACTCAGAAAAAACTGTGTACAAATCAGGGTTTAAACAAAGCTTTTAAATGCACCCTAAGCTTTAGTAACTGTTACTTTTAGAAGAATCATGTCCCGTATCTTATTTGAGTTTTCCAATGATTATTTTCACCCAGGAGGTCACCTGCTTTTCCCAGTATGCAGAATCTTGTTCCTCTTTAATAGACAAAAGAAACTACTCTAAATGTAGCTGCATCTGATAGTAAAAAACCTCTCAAAATTACAAGTTTCAAAATGTAGTTCAGCTTTGCAGTGTGCACCTGAATCTGTCCTGGAGTCACACAGAGGCTCAAAGGCATAAGAGGCGTTACAGGAGAGCAGTGGGTTCTGAAAATCCAGAATTAGTCCAGTGGTGCTCACAAAGCCATTCTTGTTTGAACAGACTAGGTCAGGCTGCAAGCTGCCCAGCTCTGCAATAGGTGGGATTTTACAGTGCAGTCATGATTTTACTCTTAAACTATATTGATGGACTTCTTCTGTTGGGCCTTCCCTATTGATCTGCCTCCTGAAAAATATTGAATGTTCATTATGATGTTTTTGGCAGGAAAATGATGCCATTTCTTCTGAGTTTCTTCAGAAATGTTCCGTAGTCTTTGGAAGTGTTGTATGTGTTTTGAAACATGGATAAAGCTTATTTCCTGTGTGAACCTGTGCTAACTCCACAGGATGGTACAATAATCATGACTTTTTTCCTCCAGCTGTATTAGGTGCAATGAAAAAGACATTTCAGTTTCTATGTCAGTGTAATAAATATAAGTAATTTTTAAAAATGAAAACAGAGTTATTTTACAGTTAGTGAAGTTTGTCATTTTTAACAATAGTCAAATCTAGACTACAGCTATGCATGCTCTTGAAAACACTTCTACATGTGGATAGCTTAACAGATGTGAACATAAGTCCTCTGAGTTCCCCTGTGGAATAACAATATTGTTTGCAGAACCTCCAATTTTTATTATTAAATCTCAGAGGTGGGAACTTTAATTAGTTGGGCTGGAGGCTAAGGGAGCGACCTTAGTTAGGTGAACAAAAATAACATTTTAATTTCCTTTTTTTCCCCCCCTAAGTCTGAACTGAGATGATTCAGCAGCTGTGGGTTTTCTTCTCTTCTAGAGAAGAAACACAAAGTAGTACAAAGACATGTTAAAGTTCACTTTTGTGCTGTTGAGTTACTACACATACTGATGTATATTCAAAAAACCTTAAGGCTAATATGTTTAGAGTGTTATTCCTTACACTGTCATAGATAAAGTACTTAGATATGTTTATTTCCTCTAATCTTCAGTCATTTTATCTTTATAAAATAAAACAATATTTACAAATATTACGAGTGAATTCAGAAACTCGATGAAATGTGTGAGTTCTCTTATAGAAGCTCATTTACAAAAGGAAGGTCCAGGGCAACCATAATGTAGAACTGTGCGGTGGTGATGGTATGGTTTTCCTGAGACAACTAGCAGCCACATCTCTTTTCCCATACATAAATGGCAGTTAGCAATAGCTAGAAACAAAAGACCCCTCTCTCACTCTCTGAATACAGTGACATTCATTCTCAGAGAAGCAGGGGCAGCTTTTTGAAAGCAGACTTCTTCAGTCCAACAATAACACACAATGAGTTATTGACTTGTTTATATATGGAGCTCTTTTCAGTAACTAACTCTGACTCCCCACAGTCTGGACAAATGATTGATTTCGTTGTTGGAGAAAGAGAAAGCTCTTGCACTAAACTCTGTAGTGCAAACTACTTTTTCCCCATTTGTTCCCCCACTGAATAGAACCTTATTAAAATGCACTTTCCAAAAAATACCTGCAGCTGGCCTTTATAAGCATGTTTTGTATATATAAATAAGTAATTTGTCCCACTCTTTTGTATGGTAACAAACCATTGGAGAATCTTGTCAACATATATATGAAGGTTGAGTGTCATAGGATTTTGGTTAAACGATATTATTTATACCAATATGCATATAAAGCGTAATTTTAAAAGTACTTACAGTAGCTGTTTGCCATTTGGTTACAAAAACTAACTTTTAAAAGTCAATAGGCAGGATAGGTTTTATTGAAAAATTCCTATTTACTTTCAACACCGGTTGTTAAAACAACACGGCATACACACGTTAGTTTAATACTTTTTTAATATATGACCAACCAAAAAAGTATTTGAATAACTGTGAATTCATCCTGTAAGTTTTGCATGTTGTGCAACCACCCCAAACCATCCTATGATTCTGTGGTTCTACACTGTCTATTATGTTCTATTTTTTAATATGCTTTTTATGTTAATTCTTCATCTACGAATATGGACAACAGTTTATTTTAAAGAAAGTGAGCCTTCTTATGTCCTTTTATTGCTATGCAGTTTCTTTAATAAATAAGCAAGTCTCTGCTTTCTTTTTTATAAATTTAAATACTGAGACATATTACTTAAAAAGATGCTGCATTTGTCCAACAGCTGCATTGCAGGAACAAGTTTTACACAACAAAAAGAGGAAGCAGAGTTCTACTTGATCCCTGCGATTTATTAGACACAAAACATCCTAGGAAGTGAAGCGCTCATTTGAATGTTGCTGAAGGTATGCTTCCAATGCACTTTCCTAACACATACAGAAATGTAATGACGAGTTAATGGAATTAATGTCACATTACTCCTAATTCTCCAGATCTTGCACCTCTGAAGTTGTGTTAGCCATGGCACACAGAATGTAAAATACTAGCAGATCAAATGCAAAATGCTATCATTTTACTGCAACATGACTTAAATTTCGTAAAAAGCTACTTGAGTTAAAAGGAAATAAGGTATCATATCCCTTGTATCCAGGTGAATATTCCTTTTGTTTCTTACAAGACGTAAGGAAGTGTGGATTTTTGATTTGTATGCGTTTCTTTGGCTATGAAAAGAAAACTGGGAAGTGTAAATTGTGGATTTCTAATCTGGAACATCAGCCTTGAAACTTGCCGATTTTGTTATTCTAATTCTGTGAGTTAATCACGTCATAACTTGTTTTTATAGATTTGCATTCTTTTCATATTCTGTGTATGTCTTTTATCCTCTTCCTTTTCATTCTTAATCTTTAATTTGTTTGCCAGACAAAAATAGTTTTGCTTATCATACTTACTTGCTTTTTCCTTCTTTAACATGGTTTTCCTAATGTAATTTATCTCTCTTTTGGAGAGTAAGTACAGAGAGGCCATCAGTTTCCATCTCTTATTAATCCTGTCCAGTCAGAGCTGATAAACAAAATATGTAATATTAATATAATTTATAATATGATATCAGCAATGATATCCTGATATGCACTAAACCTTGCTTAGAACTTAGTTAGAATTAGCAAAGATTTAATTAAAAATAAAAGAACTCCTAGTGGGTAAGTTGTGAGGGGAAAAAATTAACTACGTGTCTTTGCTCCCATCCATTTTCATATGAACACCAGTGATTAGCATACTTTTTAAAAAACATGTGTAAGCAGACCAAAGAGGACTTGGAAAGAGCTATATTTTCTCCACGAATCCATGTGTGGAGCAGAAATTTGCTGCGGAAATGAATGCCTGTCTTGTTATCTTTAACTTCTGTGTATCCTGCTCTGCGCCTTCTGGATGTAGATTGGGAGCTTATAGTGGCATCATTCTTAACTGCTTGTGGAGGGTCGGGGGAGGAAAAGGAAGAGCTATTCTTTCATGTAGATTCTGTAGCCTTTTGTGAAGACCCAGAGATCCATAGGGTTTTCCTGTGATCTCAACGTATCCATACTTACAATTGACTTGTCCCTCCCCCTGTGTATCTGAATGTCCTGGGACAGACCCTCAGCTGCAGCGAAGTGATGTCAGTTGAAGTTGGTGCCTTTTTACTCATTTAATTGAGTGACATGCAAACCTGGACTTACGCCTTCACCACCACAACCTTTCAGAAAATCTCAACAGCTGCTCTGTAGAGCTTTTTAGCTTTTGTCTTTCCAACTCGAGGTTTTCGGCAAGGACTCAAATAAGGATGAGCAGGAATAGATCCTGGTCTTTGAAAGAAATACATTGCAGTTTATTAAGTATATTTATTTTACTGGACAAGTTACACTCATTTGACTGGAGAAACATATCTGTTTTCTGTCTGAAATGTAACCAACAGTTTAAATATTTTGTTAGTCAGTACAGTCCCATTTGACAGTGATAAGCATGATACAAGAACAAAATTAAATGTATGCTGAAAAGAACAGGACACCCTATCTGTATCTTTTATTTCCATTAAAGAGAAGTAGAGATGCAGTATGCAATTTACAAAGAATTGTGCCTTAAGACAACTCTTTTGGCTTAAACTTTTGTTTAATTTTTATTTAAACATGTTTTACTTGATTTTTACTTACACGTAAAAGAGCAGGTCTGTGTGCTCTGATAGCAGTAATACCATAAGAATTTGTCAAAATAAGTTTCTTGGATTCTTTGCAAGTGTCCAGGCATTTTCTCATTTTTATAATCACAATTTTGACATTTTTTGTCAAATGAAAGACCTGTCATATAGAGCTAACTTTGTTAGGCCTTTGCTTGTGCCAGGAAGAAAATGTTTCTGTGATAAGGCTAACAATAATCATCTTTAACTTTTTTTATTTACTTAAAAGCTTACCCATCTGCTGCCAGTTTTGTTTTCAGCTGTACTTGCTGAAGACCAGTGGGTGTACTAGTGTCAATCAATTCACTTTCTGACAGCAAGCATCTACAGACCTTTTTTTCCTTTCTAGAGTTTTCATTTACAACACTTAGATGAATAGTTTTAATTGTTTCAGACTTTGGGACAGTTGATGAAATCCTGGTTTCATGGAAGTTAATACCTGATCCTCTCATACTGATCCTTTTTGAAAAGTGTAGTAGAACGTAGTAGAATGCCTACTGTTCAGAAGAGAAAAAGGCAGATGTGAGGCCAATCCCTACCACAGGTAAAGTAAAAATATCATTTAAATAGGACCCCCTCAATGAGCTGGAGGCAGAGTTTGAAACAAGCCATACAAAAGCAACTGACTACTGCCAAAAGTAGCATGGTCTTAACTTTTTTCTTTTTAACCTCATCTCTACTGCATCTAAATTAGACACTGTTTTCCCAACTTCAAAATACTGATCACAGAAAAATATTTTTGGGATGTAGGAAGCTTTTGGCTATTCATTCTGAAAGGTAGTTTTTTGATAATTACATTGCAAGCCAAACAAACCCCAATAATGTTTAAAATATATGCCTTTAATTCTTCAGTTGGAGTTTGCTGTTAATGTTCAGACGGAAAAAATCATTAGATATCACTGGTAAGACAGGAATTATATTAAAGCCAGATGAAGTGAATTATATGAAGTAAATTTGTTGACAACTAAGAGAAAAAAAGACCATAAAGACTATATTTGAAGGCTAGAAATGTTATCTTTTGTAACTGACTTTAAAGCTGATATCGATCTCCATGTAAAAATGGGACAATTTTGTACCACTACGCTTCTTAATGATCTAGTAAAGCAATTGCCAAAAATAATTTCGGGATACAGATTTCTGAATCTTTAGATTTACATCTTTTTTTCTGCGGAGTATTGCGATCCCCAGATGCAAAGGGTAATTTCCCCAATAGATAGAGCAGGAGCTGTACTAGGCAAGAGCTAACAACTTGATAGTCTTCTATGCAGTCTTTAGGAACACATAAAAAAGTCTCCAGACACCCATATATATGTGATCCTCTTATAAATTTAGCCTCTCATTGGCTTATGATTCAGTTCTTATAATAAATTAAACTGTGCTTATCAGAAGCAATTAAATACCTTGGGAAGTCAGTACCAATACTGACCGAAATAAAAAACCTCAGTTCTTATTAAAGCAAATGAACTTTACAATGAATGATGGCTTTCGTGAATAATTTTTTCTTAATTTTTTCCTCCTCTGAAATGCCTCCAGGGAGAAGATATTGGTCACTTAGGTAACAGTGTAGCTGTGAAAAGTATTTCTACATTCCTTAGGTTAGCAAGGTTGGTGACTGATCTTCTCCTTTCTCTGTAAGGCAACAAATACATTTTACTCCCAATTTTTTCCTTTTCTTTTTGTCTTCCTAATTTCATATTGAGTGGGTCTGACTTGGACTCCTGGACTTCCTTATCTTTTCTAGCCCTTTCTTTGTAAAAATACATTGAAGATTAACTTCTAGCTCCAATTAACTCAAGGGACAATCAAAAATGAGTAGACCCGTTAGGATACATGGTTACAATCACATATTCGTTTTTGCTGACAACTAACATTGATCACAAGGAAGTAAAAGTAGCTAGTTCATAATTCTCTGTAAGAGGCAGTGCACAGCTATCTGTTCTGCCCCCAAACAGAATTTTGGCAAGTGCAATTACATTCCTGTTCCTTGATTGTGCCAAAATGGAAATAAAGTTCCCTTGTTCCCACATGAAGGATTGGTGGGATGCTTGAAGTGAGACAGAAATCCAGTATATTTCAATACATTCTACATAGTAGCTGTAAATATGTTTAATGTCATGTCTGACTGCAGCACTGTATTTGACTCCATGTAGAGGATGGATTAATCCTTCCTCTAGAGAAAACCTCTCTGACTGCAGTGGGTATGAAAAATTGATCTCATTCAGTATATGTCATACTTTTTATCAATTCTGCAACTTTCTAAAGAAACTAGGGATGTTTTCTTCAAATTTTGTTTCCTGCATTTTTTCATGCACAATTCTTTTTGCTAGTAAAACAAATTTTAAAAGAGATTTTTCACCCTCGCACAATATTTAATATTCAGTCAAGAGTCTAAGTAACCCCTTTGCTTTTGGTAGAGTTGTGATTCTGCTCTAACAAAAAATAACTCTGTTCTTTTAGCAAAAAAGTATAGTTTACACTGTCAAGATTTAGTAAGCTAATAATAAGGTTATGCAAGAAATATTATAATGAAAAGCTATTAAATCAAGCATTTTCCTTAAAATAGCTCATGCTGTGAAGTTGACAACATATTCTATAAATGAAATATTAATAAAAAATTAATGGAAGATAAAAGTGGAGAATGATTTCTGTGTAGGTTTCTGGATGGCAAAAATAATTAATTCCTTTAGATATAGTATTATTAATACATGCATCTTGTTGGAATGCTCCCAGTAAATATTTAATAACATTTCATTCCTTGGAATAATTAAAACTCTTTTCAGAATTACATCAATTTTTCTACCAATAACTTGTATTCGACATTAACTTGTTCACAGTAACATTACTTTTCCTTGTTATCTACCAATCTCTAACAACTTATATTTTTCTTAAATAAAAAAGATTCACTAAACAACTTATACATGTAGATCTCAATCTTGAGCTCCTTCCTTTGGCAGAAATCCTAAACTATCCTACTGAGGTTGGGATGAGTAGCTTTCCCAGTTCCAAGTGCTTGGTAAAACGCAAGTAGCAAAATAAAAAGCTTTTAATGACCCATGACTTACTACCAGAAATACGGAGGTAGAAAACAAACACTATTTATTATTACCATAACAGAAATGCTGCCTAGAACCATCCTTGAGATGTTTAGAAGGCCATGAAAATAAAGAGGAACAATAAAATTTACGTAGAGAACGAGAGAGAAATATGTATTAAGTGGGCAAAATATTAAATGTCTTTTTGGTTTAAGATGTTTAAGATCTTCTGGTACATGTTACCTATGCAGTTAATGTACAGGCACTAAATTTTCTATTTAGAGCTTGCATATCAATACCTCGCATATACAAATCCATTTGATTTACATTAGTGTTTGCGAATCCCATGCAATACCACTCAGGTGTTTCACTAATCTTCAGCAGGGTATTTTAGCTATCCTCCTAAAGACTTGTGGTACACTGAAAAGCATGGAAGTGTTGCCAGATACTGCAACCTGAAAGTGTTGCCAGGTCCTGCACCACCCAGTCCCCAGGCACCTACTGTAGGTGTGAACGAGTCTGAATTGGAACACAGAACTCATTGTTACGTCAGTGAGCAGCTTTCACCTACGAGCAACCATGAAGCAACTAGGAAGAACTGAGAAGCTACTGTGAGTAGCACAGCACACAAAGTGGTGGCTGGGTGGACAGTAGTCACAGCTCTCCGGTTTTCTTTGATGGAATCACAGTTTCCATCACTCAGAGAATGTAGGCCCATTTATTTTACTTTTGAAGAACTCAATCGGTTGTCAATATTTCATATGTCCTTCAATATGGATATTAATTTAAATATCACTTGATATTAGCCTGAATACCAATTCCATAATATTTCCACACTAATGATCCAGCTTTATCTTTAAATATTCCTTATTTTTGTAATTCATCTAACCAAACAATTTCCTGTAAGTGTAATTCAACTAAAAAGATCTCATTAGTGGGAATATTAATTATCAACTGTGTTATGAAAAATAATGAAATGTAGATATAGTTAGTCAGTCCAAGATTAGACTTTTATTCACTAACCACTTAATCAGATGTTCAAACCAGCAAACAATGATGAATTGTTTAACATGATTGGGATCACTGGGGTACGTGGTGTCTTCACTATGATGAAAAGGTGCTCAATATGAACAATTGCACCCATAGTAAATCACTAATCATGGCACCATCACAGACTTACTTTTGAAGGGTTTTTTCTCTGTTTTCTGATTACCTATTGAATAATTGAAGATGCAGATAGGTACAGAATGTGGTTTTCAAAATCTGTGCAGTATTTCCTCTCTAATGGGAGGAAAAATGCTGGGAATTTCGTTGGGGAAGTCATCATATTGCAGAATTGCTTCAGTCATTGCTTATTAAGAAAAGACTTCCGTGTTGCCATTTGTTTTGCCTGGTTTAGAAAATAATTACAGATGCTGAGTTCAGATCCTAGTATAAATCAATACTGAAGTTGTTGAAGCCTGGCTGATCTATACCAGCTGAGGATTTGTTTCACTAAATGGGAACTCTTATTTACTGTTCTTATAACTGTGTATCTCCTGCCCCTTGTTCAGATTTCAATTGACAGGTTCAGTGTAAAGTGGCTTAGAGCACTCTCTGATAACGAGTGGACTCTGAGTAACATAGCATTTAAACTGACAGCTGACTTTACAGTGCCAAACTACACAGGAGAGGCATGAAGAGATACTGATAACATAAAGATGGACTTTACCAATACTCTTATTTGCTCTGGATTTGCAGTAGCACCAGTAGGCTTTAACTTATACCTTACAGAGTCGTCTTGAAGCCTACATACCATATAATCATAAGCAGTTCATTAGAATCTAAGATATTGTAAACATTACATTAGAAATATTACCTACATACCAATTTACCAGGTACAAATGACAGTGAACCCTCACCTTGGTGCATAGAGATTATGGAAGTAAAAATAGGTTTAGTATAGCAAGAAAAACATGCTTCTCTCGTAAGGTAGAATTTTGCAAGGCTGCAGTACACAGGAGACCTCAACTTCTCCCACATCAATTCCATTTCCCTGTAATAAGCCAGCCAAGGAGACGACCCTCCTATATTTTTAATGAGCAAAGTAGTTTATTCTTGGCATGTGCTTTTTTTTGCTACGTTGTGTTCATTTACCGTTCCCTCAGCCAACTCCTGTACAAGTGTCACTTCCATGATGGGTTTTCCTGGAGAAGGAGAAGTAAAATGTGTAGGCTCTCTGTAGCACAATGAAAGCATGCATTTTTTTTCAACTTATGCGTACGTAAGCCTTCTTTTGTGAATAAGACTCATAGGGTCAGATAATGTTTAAAGGGAAAGGCTTTATGTCTCTCAGGCCTGCATGTTTCCACATGGATGCTTCTACACACACACAGATTGAATTATGAACAGACCTATTAATGCTGGGATCACAAAAGGTCAAGTTTTGTCTTCTTTTACCTCTATTCAGAATTGCTTTTGAAAGGGGAAAAAAGGGATTTGCAGAAAAAAAGATTCATGATGAAGAATTTTACAGGGTTTTTTTCTGTCCTTTAGCAACATCTGGGAGTTGGGGGGGGGGGGAAATTCTTATTATGTAAAATAGTCCAGGGGTATTGTATGACTAGATTTTAATATATCTCACTTGGGCCACTTGTAGGGTTATCTTATGGAATGACCTGCTACCTAAGGAACAAAACGCTAAAAAGGAACTCCAGCAAAATTTTCCTCTCACTATAGTGGATGTGTTTAACTGAAGAAAAATGGTAAAAATGTTCCAAGAAAAAACTCTAGAGGTGTGTGTTTGGTTTGGTTGTTGGGTTTTTTTATAATAACAGAGGTCTAGACTCTAAAATATTTTCTCAGGAAAATATATTGAAATTGAACTAATCCTTCGGAAACTTTAGACTGTTAATTTGAAAAGTTATACTCAACTTGAACGTTAGAGCGATGCTCTGTCAGATCATGCCATAAGTAATATTTATATTACATTCACAAATACTTTTGCAAGAAGAAAATCAAATACTGTAGTTGAAGAGTTTCTACTGCTGTATTTTCATGTTTTATAGCCAGCAATGCAGAGTCATGAAATCACTCTAATACCTAAACATATTTTCTCCTTACAGAAAACATGGCTGAAAATCAGAGAACTGAGACAGAAACAGTAATAGATGCTTTTAAGATGGCAAAAGGTCGACATTATACCCTAAAGCCCTGCATTACATTTGGCATCTTTTTACCTACGTATGTTTGCATGTGTGCATGAGGGAGAACAAATGCTTGAAGTATGAATCTCTAAAGGACACCACCACTCACTTTTTGTAATGCTAAAAATGCAGTAGTATGTCTTTATGCTTCATTTATATTTGCAAAACTTGATACAAAGTATCGTGAAGTAGAAAGACGAGCAAGTGACATAGAATTTTTAAGTGTGGTTAAGGCTGGATATTAGTCATAGAAGTTCAGAGGAACCTAAGAAATCTAAGGAAATGGGAATTATGATAACGAATTAAGTGCATTGATAGTGAATGTGGTACACACTGGAAAGAATCGTGGCATTATTTATACAATTTAAAAATCACTGATGCAAACATTGACGGTTATTACTCGGTAAAATCCTGTAGGAATCCCTATAGACTGGATTAAATGAGAGTAATGAAAGGAAATCAGCTCTGACACTGTATAAAATTAGGAAAGAAAACGATAGCAACACAATGTAATGCTGTTCTGTAAATGCCACAATCTGAAATGTCTTTTCTTTTTTTTAATTTATTTTCCACAAGGACGAGAAAGGAAGCTGTAGTAAAAACACAAATGGCTTAAAGCTTTGTCTTCAAAGAGAGTACAGATATTGTATTTAAAGTAAAAATGAAATTACTATGGCTCAACTAGGATGAAAATAAAACTGAACATAACGAAAACCCCAGTAAGTTATAACTTGCATAAAAGAGATATACCCAATGAGGTTCAACAAAAATAAGGCTCACACAATTCAGGACTTCATGGCTGCCTCGATAGTGTGAATATGGTTTCCTGTAGGTACATACAAACCCTGCAGTAAAATAGAATTAGAAAATCATGTGATTGCCCATGCAATACAAAGCTATAACTCTTTAATTGCCACGTACAATCTGTCCTGGTTATTTCTTCTAAGCCATTAAAACTAATGGTATATGTAATCTCATTTTCTTTAAGTTAGATGTGCAATTACATATGAAAAACAAAGTTGGGAAAACAAATGGAGACAGCTGGAGGCATCAGCTCAAACACTATGGCCCCAGTATTTTATTTGTGTGTGTACATGTAAAGCTTACATTTTCAAGTTTGATGTTTCCATACTGAAAAATAACTCCATAATTGTAGTTCTCTGTTTAACTTATGTGTCTGGTGTACGGCTGGTAAGACTTTGCAATTCTGAAACCTGAAATGTCTGAATTCAAGGGGTTTAAGGGAATTTAGACTGGCTTTTTGCAAGTATCCCTCTTTTGAGCATTCTGCTGATGTTAGCATCTTCTGAAGGCTAACTCCATTAGCATTTCTAATGGTTTACAGAATTTAACATTATGACGGTGATGATTACACACTTTACCTAAACATCTAGCTTTAGCAGCTCCAAGAATGTAAATTCTAAACTGTTATTGTGTGGAATATGAACATTTCACCACTGGAAAGGCTACCTTTTTCTTTTTTTCCCAAAGGACATGTAAGTGTGATCTTGATTTCTGAATGCATGTCAGGGATGATTTTTACTTTATTTAAACCTCTTCTGTACTTCATTGGCATAAGACATACGAAGAATATATATCTGGTTCTCTTTTCCTCTAGAGGTATAAAACCATACCTATACACTTGTGTTAAAAATAGGTTGATATCCAGAAGTTACACATCCGTATTATACTTCTTGTCCCATTTGGAACAGTACACCCCACATACTTTACGTAAGTTTGTAAGGAAAAAAACTGGTAGGTATGGCATCAACATTAGCTCTTTCTGGTAGCTATCGAAATCTAAGCTTTCAGGTGAGGAAGTTGATTGATGAATTGCAAGCATCTGTCCAAAGCTAGAGAGGCCACCTCTCTAAACTCACTCTGCTATTATAGGCTAGCCAAGAATAAGGGAGTCTTTTGTACTGGTGTGAATGTAACAGAGCTTCCTATTGACAGAAGATTTTTGCTGGATCTGTGTCTGAAACAAGGTATGTTTCAATAGTCTTATATGGTCTAATATCTTGGTTAAAAAAATCTTAGCTTCTGCTTGGCAACGTTGTGTATATTTATTAGATATATACTCTATGGGTTCTGAAATGTATTTGTACAAAGTTAGAGTGTGTTTCTCATCCTTTGGGGTATGGGCTTAGAGCTGGATTGTAATCCCCTTTAACTTGAAGTCGTTATGTAGAAATTGTTACTTCATTTTGCTAATTAGTTTTAGAAGTCACTAAGCAAAATTTGTGTATATATGTGTATACCTAAACTGCTTTTTTGAAAGTTAAATTCTATGAAACAAAACAGCAATTCCCAGCAGATTTTCCTGGAACGTTAAAACTTTAAGAGGAGTGCTTGAAGATCCATAGTATTCATGAGAAAGGATACTAATTCATCTGGAAATATATGCTTTAAGCTATAAACCTGTTCTAAGATATTCTCAAGCTTACTTTAACAGACAAATATTCTAAACATTTCTGATCTTTGATCAGTAGCTTATCCACTTTAGATGTGGGTAGGTACATCCACTGTGACTAGTGGATAGCCCTGTGAGAACTAAAATAGTTCAGCATGACTTTTACACAGCGAGGTTTGCTTTACAGCATCTAAAACAGTGTTAGGTTCCTGTTATGGAGTCTAACAAGGTCAAATGAAGAGAATAGGGGCACTTTTCTGGGTTTGGGTCAACTTTATGAGCAGCTTAGAAGCACTTTTGGACCTTGCTGTTGTAACTTCCCCCCCCCTCCCCCCAGCTTAGCCTGTCTTTAGCTTTGAGGACTAGAGCTTGCAGTTGCGGCAAGTTAAATATCTTGTTATTTAGTTTGCCTTAGTTCCCCATGTGCTTGTGAAGTGATTGAACGCAGCACTACAGACTGGAAATTGGATCTTTACTTTCCTATTTGAATATTTGTTGCAACTAGCCCCATACTATAATTGCACTTTGTTCTTCAGAAACATTCAGAATGACCTGCTGGCTGATTATAAAATATTTGCTGATCGACACACATGTATGTGGTTAACTTTTAAGTTTTCCTGAATTAAAAAGTAAGAAAATAAGTTTTGACCTTGTATTGCGCAGGTTTACACTATGCAAAAGCTTGATTTCCACAGCTGTTCCCAATGTCATGTCATCTAACCAGGTAAGAAGCAGGGCACCTGGTGCTTCAGGAATTGCAGCACTTATGAAAGCTTATTGCAGGTGAGGCTCTAGGTGCTGCTGGGGGCTTAGTGAGAAGCCTGAGCTTGTGTATTGTTGGGGGTTTTGTACCATATGGGAACTTCTGGAACTTTTGTGGCAGGTTTAGATACCTTGGGTATTCCATTTGCTTAAGGCAGTATAATTTCTTAGGTAAGTCATAGCATAGCTAGTGAAAGTAAACCTATTCCGTCTCCCTGTGTGGTGGAACTGTATTCCCTTTGACTTGTAGGCAGGCATAATCATATACTGTGTACGCTTCCGTAATTGTCAGTCAGTTGAATCCTTTGGCTTTCTCAAGCTTTGATATTGTTCCTAAATATTTGAAAGAAAACTTTTTTAGCCCTGCCTGGATTTTTTTCTTGTCTGATAACTTATATGATTTTGAGAGTTACAGAAACATTTTTTACTAACTTGAAGTACAGCAATAATTCCCTGATAATAATTTTTCTTTTTATTACATTGAAAGCAATACTAGCATGTGTTGGAGTCTTAGGCATCTATTAAAAAGATAATTGCTAGCTTGTATAAGTCCCTTTAAAAAAAAAAAAGGGACTTCCCCCTTCAATTTGGGATGATTGCTGCCTTCAGTGTATCTCTGAGTCCTTAGGAAAATTTGAACACTTCTTGTCAAAAGCACTTTTCTTTTTCCTTTTTGTTTTTAGCTCAAAACTGCAAAAGGAGAGTAACTGAAGCAGGTAGCTTCAGCAGGCAGAAGCCCTTTTCTTGCCTTTTTCGTTTCTGTGAACTATTTTAGTCTTCAGAAAACCTGATGGTGTGTTTTTCTTATGGACTGTTTCGAGCAACATTTCTGATTTCTATTGTAGGATTGTACTCTGAGGTACTTTTGATGGATACATTGTAATATGCTGAAATATATTTTCACGTTATGCCTAAACCCAGACTGAATGAAATACATTCCACACAGACATCAGCACTGCACTTGCGAAGTTATTCATAGATCACAACAGTACTCTGCTAGTGACTTTAGTATAAGCAGGAACAGAGCTTGAATAGCTTTTGTTTGAAACAGTCATGTATATGCTCATGTTCAATCAAAACTATACTTCAAATATGTATGTTATAAAAAATGTCTTCCAATAGGCTTTTATATTGTAACAGTCTCGCCATGAATTCTTTTCAACACTTGTTTTCTGATGAGATTTTTTTCGCTTCTTCCATAGAAATTAAGAGCACTTCCTTTCAAGTCCCATGTGATGATTATTCAAGTAGTTAACAACTCACAGGGTCAACTGTTTAATTAATAATAGGAAGGTTGGGGGAAGAAATGTGGTTGCACATAGAGCTGAGTTGCTAAGTGAGATGCTTATTTATTGGTTCTGATTCGATTTTGACCTCTGATTTATGGTTGCTTTTTATTTCATTGTTCTCTAGTTATTTCTTCTTACATTGCAAAACAGATGCAAGGTAGAAAGTTTGCTTGATTGTGCATTCCCCACCCACTCCTGCAGTACCCAGTAAATACTAGTCTAACCACTTCCACAATACTGGCCCATCTGGCTATCCATCTTAAATTGTCATTGAATCAAGCATTGTATATGTGCAGACTCACTCTTAATTAAATCATATATGACCAAACTATACTGTAGGTAAAGCAGCAAAGACTGAGGTAAATGGGGAGTACACACAATGCATTCTTGTCATAAGTGCTGTGCAGCACAATCTGCCTTAATCCTTTTGTGCCTGCACTCACAGGTTAGATTATTTTTAAGTGCCAGTG